>NC_048293.1:27815750-27940750 GCF_009762535.1 Notolabrus celidotus
CATGATAAATAAAAATCATCCACTAGATCTTCAAATCTGCAGACGTGGGGAGTCAAAGCGACCTTTGTGTTTATTAAGACAGCCTACAACTAGCATGCCTCCCTCCTAAGCTCCTTGTTAGCACACATGTGTGCAGGGAATGAAAAACGGAGGAGGGGTTGAGTTGTATTTTATACAGTCTATGGGCTGAACAAGCTCCGAGCTCTGACTTCCTGTTACAGACCGGATGGCGTTGTTCTCGCATCGAATCGAAAGGAATCGAAACGTATCCTGATGTTTCATATCGAATTGAATCGAATCAAATTGTATTCTATTGCATCATATCAACTCGTATCAACTCGTATCGAATCGTAACAAAAGAAATTGTATCGAATAGTTTTGTCTCATATCACCTCCTATTGTTTCATATCGTATCAACTCGACTTGACTCAAATCTACTCATATCAGAACCAAACTGTAACAAATCAAATTGTATTGTATTGCTTCGTATCGAATTGTATTGCCTCCTATTGTTTCGTATCGTTTCGTGTCATATTGAATTGTTTTGTTTTGAATCAAACCACATTGTATCGTAACATTTCGTATAAAACCTCAAAGATCCCTCAGGTCAGTCAGGTTTGAAGCAGACACTGAATACGACAGGTTCAATGTCTCTCTTGTTCATTTCACTTCCTCCTTCCTCCTTCCTTCCTCCTTTCTTCCTCCTTCCTTCCTCCTTCCTTCCTCCTTCCTCCTTCCTTCCTCCTTCCTTCCTCCTCCTTCCTCCTTCCTTCCTCCTTCCTCCTTCCTTCCTCCCTCCTTCCTTCCTTCTTCCTTCCTCCTTCCTTCCTCCTCCTTCCTCCTTCCTTCCTCCTCCTTCCTCCTTCCTCCTTCCTTCCTCCTCCTTCCTCCTTCCTTCCTCCTCCTTCCTCCTTCCTTCCTCCTTCCTTCCTCCTCCTTCCTCCTTCCTTCCTCCTTCCTCCTTCCTCCTTCCTTCCTCCCTCCTTCCTTCCTCCTTCCTTCCTCCTTCCTTCCTCCTTCCTACCTCCTCCTTCCTCCTTCCTTCCTCCTTCCTCCTTTCCTTCCTCCCTCCTTCCTTCCTCCTTCCTTCCTCCTTCCTTCCTCCTCCTTCCTCCTTCCTTCCTCCTTCCTCCCTTCCTTCCTTCCTCCTTCCTTCCTCCTTCCTTCCTCCTTCCTTCCTCCTTCCTTCCTCCTCCTTCCTCCTTCCTTCCTCCTTCCTCCCTTCCTTCCTTCCTCCTTCCTTCCTCCTTCCTTCCTCCTCCTTCCTCCTTCCTCCTTCCTTCCTCCTCCTTCCTCCTTCCTCCTTCCTTCCTCCTCCTTCCTCCTTCCTTCTCCTTCCTTCCTCCTCCTTCCTCCTTCCTTCCTCCTCCTTCCTCCTTCCTTCCTCCTTCCTCCTTCCTCCTTCCTTCCTTCCTCCCTCCTTCCTTCCTCCTTCCTTCCTCCTTCATTCCTCCTTCCTCCTTCCTTCCTTCCTCCTTCCTCCCTCCTTCCTTCCTCCTTCCTTCCTCCTTCCTCCTTCCTTCCTTCCTTCCTTCCTCCTTCCTCCCTCCTTCCTCCCTCCTTCCTCCCTCCTTCCTTCCTCCCTCCTTCCTCCTTCCTTCCTCCTTCCTTCCTCCTTCCTTCCTCCTTCCTCCTTCCTTCCTTCCTTCCTCCTTCCTCCCTCCTTCCTTCCTCCTTCCTTCCTCCTTCCTCCTTCCTTCCTTCCTTCCTCCTTCCTCCCTCCTTCCTTCCTCCTTCCTTCCTCCTTCCTTCCTTCCTCCTTCCTTCCTCCTTCCTTCCTCCTTCCTTCCTCCTTCCTCCTTCCTTCCTCCTTCCTCCTTCCTTCCTTCCTTCCTCCTTCCTTCCTTCCTTCCTTCCTCCTTCCTTCCTCCTTCCTTCCTCCTTCCTTCCTTCCTCCTTCCTTCCTCCTTCCTTCCTCCTTCCTCCTTCCTTCCTTCCTTCCTCCTTCCTTCCTCCTTCCTCCTTCCTTCCTTCCTTCCTCCTTCCTCCCTCCTTCCTTCCTCCTTCCTTCCTCCTTCCTTCCTTCCTCCTTCCTTCCTCCTTCCTTCCTCCTTCCTTCCTCCTTCCTCCTTCCTCCTTCCTTCCTCCTTCCTTCCTCCTTCCTTCCTCCTTCCTTCCTCCTCTTGTTCCCATGAAATCAAACTGTGTGTTTGATTCTGTGTTTTAAGTGGACTTTGGTTCTGACCCTGCCGTGATGTTACAGAGCAGCGTCTCTCTTTGCCACCGTACCCGAGCTGCTGATGGTATTGACCACTTCAGTATAAGTAAGAGAAGGGCATCACTGGAGCAGGCAGTAAATAACTCCACACTGACAGGTCAGGGTGACGCTGCGTCCGATTGCTTTCATTACTCACACACTGTCCAAAGTCAGACCTGTCAACTCCGGACTCGCTCACACCTGCCAGGTCCGCCATCACATCAGCATCTCTGCGTACGAACCAAATCCAGAGACGTGATGCAACCCGGAGTAATAAACACAGAGATCAGAGAGTGAAAATGAGATTCTGTGTTTCTATTTTAGTAATCTATAACAGAGGAGTAATCAGTAAAGAAACAAGAGCTGGAGCTGCAAACTATGGTCTGCATATGAAAGTGGAGCGAGGCTGTTTCTTATGAAGAAACGCCAAAACAGAACAAAGACTCTCATGGAATATTCATCAACTCTGCTCCTCTACTCCGGCTTTAATAAGGAGAAAAACAAACCCAATCAGCCCCACATCAGCGGCTGTGAACAGCAATATAATCGCCACATTATATATGAAAAGTGAGGAATTATCATATCAGCGGCAGAGAACACGTAACCCCCTCCGTTAGACTCCGGCTCCGGCTTTTTCTCTAATTCTGCATCAAAGTGGATTTCATCAGCACGAGCACATTCATAAAAGATGATCCTGCATGAGAACTAATACACAAAAGCTTTTTCATTACCTCCTCATCATATACAGATCAAACATTTATTACCCCTGATCAAACATTCATTACCTCCTGCATTAAAAAAGTCAGCTCCTCATATTACTCACTGTCAACACGGCCTGCACTTTCATTAGCAGCGCGCTCGTGTCGCAGTCTTTCCCGGATTAGTGTGAGCAACATTTTAATCACTACATGCAGAAACATGCAGGAATGTCACAACAGGTGCAGAGGTGTGTCACCAGGAAACACTGAGGGATTTTACTGAGCTTGAAAATCAAATCATTCTGCAAGACGACCACAAGTTCACCCTGATCACTCTCTGGAATCTGCAAACTTTAGTCTTTTAGCCACACTGAGAGACGGCACAGCAATATTGTTTAACAGATTTAAACAAGTTCAACAAAGATTTCCTTTTTTTAAGTTACATTTTTGGCCTTTTTTTTATAAGACAGCTGAAGAGAGACAGGAAATGTGGGGAGTAGAGAGCGGGGGAAGACATTCAGGAAATGGTCGACCGGCCGGGAATAGAACCAACGACCCTGAACTGTAGCCTCTGTATGTGGGGCGCTTAGACCGCTAGGCTACCAGCAACAATAAACTTCTTATTTAATGTCTCTGTGATGCACATGGCAGAAACAGACCATCAGGGGGGCTGCGAGCTGAGCTGCTGTTCGCTTCTTCCAAGTTTATGTTTGCAAGTTTTTCTTAAGGGTGTCAAATTATCAGCAGAGGTCTCAAAACATCTTAACCTAGTTATTTTAACACCGAATAAAGCAGCTACACATTTAAATACACATTTCTGACACTTTAGGGTAAACTCGGGATGTCAGGGAGGCTGCAAGCTGAGCTGAGAATAAAGCAGCTACACATTTAAATACACATTTCTGATACTTTAGGGTAAACCCAGGACATCAGGGAGGCTGCAAGCTGAGCTGCTGCTGGCTCGTTTCCAAGTTTCTGTTCATAGGTGTTTTTTCAAGGGGTGTCAAATTATCATCAGAGATCTCAAAACATCTTAACCTAGTTATTTTAACACTGAATAAAGCAGGGACACATTTAAATACACATTTCTGATACTTTAGGGTAAACCCAGGACATCAGGGAGGCTGCAAGCTGAGCTGCTGTTAGCTTTTTCCAAGTTTCTGTTCATAGGTGTTTTTTCAAGGGGTGTCAAATTATCATCAGAGATCTCAAAACATCTTAACCTAGCAATTTTAACACTGAATAAAGCAGGGACACATTTAAAGATATGATGGTGACTGATTCCAAACCGGTCCTCAGCACATCGTTTGTGTTTTGCACTACGTCAACTCAACACCAAAACATTCTCATAGTGAAAGTTAAAAACACAAACAAACAGGAAGTGTACGCTTTGCAGGAGGCGGGCAGAACGGCAGGACGGGATTTGATTGGTTTCATCATTTGGCTCCTGAGCTGCTGCTAGGTTGTTTGCAGATGTTCAGCTTCTCTTAAGGTTAAGATTTATTCAGTGTTCTTTGTTCACAAGACTTTTTTTTTTTTTTTTTTTCTCTTCCTCTTGTCTGCATATATATTTCTGGTTTGTGTCATGTTTGTCACAAACTGTCAAATATTAATGCAGTTTATTCTTGCAGCAAAAGAAAAGAAAGAAAACCTTTTTCTTCTGTGCTTGTGACTGTGTGCATGAGACCATCACCATCCCTCTTAGAACTCTGGCCTATCTTTTATTGGCAGCTAATATCATGTTCTGTAAAAGAGGGCGTGAACACCTAGGTGGACTAAAAATATATATATAAGAGAAAGTAAAAGAAAGATTACATAAGAATATACAAAGGGACAGGGAGAGAGAAGGAGAGAGGGACCTAACACACTTGGCATGGCAAGTGTGTTAGCATCTCACCATGATGCCAAAAAAAAAAAATCCGTGGGGTGATTCTAATGATGAAGCAACCCTTAGTGTCCACAATCATTACTGAAGCTTGGGTCGCAGAGGGTTGCCGCCGTGCTGTGTTCTATTTGTGTAACGAGACCACCACTGGTGCAGATGAATCCACTTGGGTCAGATCAGCCGAGCGGTACGGCCCGGCACCCGGGCCGCGAGAGCAGTCAGACCGAAGGACCCAACCCGCCGCGGGAGACCCAGGCCAGGGGACGAGCCAAGGACCCAGACCGGAAGCAAGCAGGTACCGCCGGAGCACCCAGGGCGACCCCCAGGTCACCCAGTAGGAGGAAAGGGGGGCGAGGGGGGAGAGATCCCGCACAAGACTTTTAATGTAAGCTAAATCCTCAGCAGAGACCTCCTTCTGCTCGTAAAAATTCAACCTGGTGATAAAAAACTGACAATAGTCTAAAAATCAGATTTAATCTAAGAGTTTTCGTTACTTTCGTCTGTTGAAGCTGAGTTCATCATGGGAGTTCAATCCTCCAAAGGGATGTCTTCCTCTTCAGAACAACCAGACCCAGTAAAGGACAAACTGGTAGAAACACTGAATCAGATGGCAAAATAATTCTGGGAGGCTGCATGCTGAGCTGCTGTTTTCCTCCACTCAGTTTGTGTCTCTGAAAGTTTAAGATCCAAATCTTGTGATTCCAAAGTTGTCCATTCAGAAAAAAGGGTTGTTTTGTGACTTGAGCCACTACATAGTAACAGGTAGTGATATTTTCCTGCTGGTCAACAACCAGCGGTTCTTGAAAACCGTGAAACTGATGCTACTGACAGGTAGAACAAGAGACACATTAAAGCTGATAATCAGGAAGTTTACAGAGCTTAAAACGTGACAGTTATAAAACTCTGAGTGAGGTGAGGCTTCAAAGATGACATTCATGGTGAAACAATCACATCCAGATAAATCTTATTGACTCATTTTCGAACCTTGTCTGCACTTTTTAACATTTTTTACTGAATTTAAATGAATTATTTTGCTGAATTTAAACATTTTAATCCATTTTTTGTGATTTATTTTGTGTAATGTCTCTCTGAATCACCAAATATCTTCCTTACATATAGAATCATATGATGCTCCAAAACAGAAAACCACACAAGGCTCGTTTTCTTTCCCCTGTCAGTGCACGACCAAAACAAAGCCGCCCGTCGGCATCCTCCAGCTGTCATTACCTGTCTTCATCTCTCCGTCTCTGCAGATATCTCTCTGTCTCAAGAAGGACGATACCTCTCTTTGGTTAAATATGACGTTGATGATGTTTAAGGATGAATGTACACTGGAGAGTGAAGATGCTAACTAGTTCATCTGAAGTGTGTTGCAGTAGATTCACAGAGAAAAGCAGAAGCCTGATTGGAATCTGTTTTTAATCCAAACAGCTGAAATGAGCTGCGTGACAGATTGTGTGTTTGCAGCTTGTTTCTGAGTAAAAACCTGCGCCCGCTCAGAACAGAGGGAATAAAAACAGAAGAAGAAGAAGGAGCATGAGAGAGCTGGAGGAGTGTTTGTAGCCGTCACTCACACAGAGCTGCATAGTAACCGCTCTGCATCATGACTCGGAGAACACAGGGAGCCAGCACTTCTCAGACAGCGCTGCCAGACCCAATAACGTAAACATAATGAGCTGTAGTGTTTGGAGGCAACAGCCAAGTGTGAGATTCTGCACCCCGCGCACCAGCTTGTGAGCCTCTCCCGTCCGTCCGTCTGTCCGTCCCGCGGCCCTGAGCGCGGTTAGATAACACGGCGTTAGATAACTGAGCGTGAATCTTAAGAAACATGCCTGTTGGCTTCTTTCAGCAGACTTTAGCTAACCACAAGCTGGAAGTAAGACAACAAACAAAAACTTATGATGAAAACTCGCTCTGATCGCACTTCTTCTACGACGTCATGCTTTTCTTTCTGTGTCCACCTTCCTGCAGAATGAAAGCCCGGAGACAAGCTTGTTGTGCAAAGGAGAAACGTCTTGCAGTGACTAACAAGGCCCCAGCCGACGAATATGTAACCTCAACATGAACCGCACACAAAGCATCAGGACTGTACTCAGCGCAGCAGACTTTGTCAAGTGAATCACATTTGGCTGTTTATACAAAGTTTGAACTCTCTGTTCAGCATCACAGAGAAACTCACACATCAGGCTGCATGAGTCTCAAGTTTCACCTGATACGCTCTCAGTGATCAGACCGCTCTGATCCAGATCCAGAACAGCAGCTCCACTCTGCCTCAGAGCGTCAGGTAACCCAAATCAACACAAACTTTCTAACTATGATCGGATGTATATATAGCAGCTACGCCCACACAGTATGGATGTTTTAAATGTTCCTCATGTGTCCCTCATAGAGAGAGAGAGCTTTCTGTTTTTATGCCCCTGAACTCTGAACTCTCTGCAACAGGATGTTAGAAGGACAGACTCCCTGGGTGGTACCTTTTTAATCTGGCTTTTAAATTGGAGTGATTGCATTTGAGCCCTTGAATGCTTTATTACCAGTACAACCATTGTTTGAGTATCATTTTTATCTATTTAATTTATTCTCTATTTTATTCTTATTTTATTTTGTTTCCTGTTATTAATCACCTTTCATTTTATTTATCTTTTGGAATGATTTAAAGGTGACATATCATGCAAAATGTTCTTTTTAATGGTTCTCTACCTGAAATCTGTGTCCATGTCTACAAACCCCCAGAGAATGAAAAGAATCCATTCTGCCCCTGTTCTGATTTCTCCACCTTTCTGTAAATGTGTGCTGAAACCAGCCGTTTCAGTTTTCAGTGTTTTTCATACGTCACAACGCCATCCGGTCTGTAACAGGAAGTCAGAGCTCGGAGCTTGTTCAGCCCATAGACTGTATAAAATACAACTCAACCCCTCCTCCGTTTTTCATTCCCTGCACACATGTGTGCTAACAAGGAGCTTAGGAGGGAGGCATGCTAGTTGTAGGCTGTCTTTATAAACACAAAGGTCGCTTTGACTCCCCACGTCTGCAGATTTGAAGATCTAGTGGATGATTTTTATTTATCATGGATAAGTGCTAGCGCTAGTTAGCATAGCCACTTAGCTACATGTTGGTAGCTGTGTACCAAGACACACGTCGACATACTGATAAATAAAACAACAAGAAACACTAAATCTGTGACCAATGGTTCAGCAAGGTCCTGCTGCAGGCGCCTCTCCATCAGGATCAGATTCTGGATCAGATTCAGAGGGTTGAAGTAACGCGGGTCTGTGAGCAGCCGTGTATATTCAGCCAACATGTAAACATTAGATCAACGTGCTGGACAGCTGAGGCCACACCCACTTCCTGAGGGGGCGTGGTCAGAGGGAAAACAGAGTGTTCTGAGGAGGGCTGAAGAAGAGGGTTTTTCAGGCAGACCAAAATCTGATTTCAAAGTGTTTTTTTGAGCATAAACTTTAAAGACATGTTTTGGGGACCTCTTAGACCAATATATGTTGATGAAAAAAGCGTGATATGTCACCTTTAATATTTTTCTGGTATTTATCTGCTTTTATAGTTTTCATCTCAATGATTTTTTTTTTTATTTTCTAGCATTTATTTGATATATTTTATTGTCAGGATTTCATCTTATTTTATGATGTTTACCTAATTTTTATTTGAATTATTTTATTTTATTTTATTTTTCTGGTATTTATCTGATTTTATTTGATTGATTTCTTTGTAATGATTTAATATTTTCTGGTATATATCTCCTTTATTTTATTGATTTGCTATAATTTATATAATATAATGTATAATATAATAATATAATGATTTACTGCTTTGTTTTTTTATTTTCTGGTATTTATTTGATTTTATTAAATACTTTTTATTACATTAATTGTATTCTGTTTTTCTAATATTCACTTGATGTTTTTGTTGACTTTATTCTAATGATTAGATTTTATTTTTCTGATATTTATCTGATTTTATTGAATTAATTTGATTGTAATGATTGTATTTTATTTTTAAGTATTTCATATTACCTCCTCTACTTTGTTTAAGTTTTGTTAATCTGTTCTATTGTGAGGCAGCACTTTTGTGCATGCTTGAATGTATGAAAGGTGTTATATAAATAAAAACAAGTTGAGTTTTTTCCCTCAGATCAGATCTTTTGTTGAAGCTTAACGACACACTGACGTTTGATATCCTCTAAGAACTTTTACTTTCTCAAGCCCCGCTCCCAGAGGCTTTAAACTTCATCATTAAACCCTCTAGACACATTTTTAGACATGAAACTGTGTTATTTAGTGGTTTTACTGGTTTTAATCAACTGTTGTTCTCTGCAGGAGTAAATCCCAGGAGGAACATCTCAAGATTACTTCAGTCGAGGCAAAGTTTGCATCAGAGTTTGACAAACGGAACAACTATGTCTACTCTAAAAAGCTTTCTGTGGGACTCAAGCTTTAATCTCAACCAAAGAAGCATGTTTGGAGTTAGCCTTTCAAGATGTTATCAGACTAACAGCTTATGAAGGTCCACAAAGTATTAAATCTAGAGACCTGAGAGGTGTGAGGTATAACCTTCTATCTGTCCCCTGAGGAGATGTAAATATCAGCTCTGTGATTCCCTGATGTCTCTATATACAGACGATGCTGTGTTCTATCGCTGTGATGAGGATGGAGAGTTTGTGCCGTGTTTTCAGGTAAATGATGAAAGCATGAGACAGAGAGGATTCACAGGGATGTGAGAGCAGAGGGAGGCAGGGGGGTGGATAGAGGACAGCACCAGGTAAAGGTGAGGAACAGAGGAGACAAAGAGGCCGACATGAAGGGAGGAAACATCAGAGAAAGAAAGAGAGTTCACCTTTCTGCAGACTCATGTCTACCATGCGAGGCTCGGCCAGCTCCAGGAAGAAGTTCTTGTTTTTCTCATACTCCTCATCGTCAATAATTTTCACGAGAACAACTTTGCTGCGAGAGGAAGGAGAGAAGGAAGAGAGGAAAGGAGGGGTCATGAGAGAACAAGGGAGTAGAGAAGGGAGAGAAGAAGAAGAAGAAGAGAAAGGTTAATTTGTGATGGAGGGAAACAGGAAGTGCGCTGTAAGTAGGATTAATAATCAGCATGGAAGAAAAGGTTAGCAGGTGAAAGGTCGGCTCGCCGTCCGTCACACGGCCCGACGCTGTGAGCTCATTGGCTGACACGGGCGTCAGGAGGGACAGAAAGGTTAAAATAACACATTTCATCAAATACATCATTTACACTTTAATCAGGATTTAACATTTCATTATCTTTTAGAGGTAAAATAATAACAGTGTCCCCTCCTCTGAGCGTGATGTCAGAGGAAAATGGCCGCTCTGATTATATAAAGTGAAAACACAAAGATGTGTCTGTGTCTCCGTGTTCCAGTGAGACCTTTGGATGGTCACCTTCCTCCTCCTCCTCTTCCTCAGCAGAATGCCCCTTTAATGGACTCCTCAAACATCCTCAGGGATCGTGGCGTCCTGTGACATCATCTCACTGAGCTCAATATGGCACCTCGGCCCTGGAGGCGCTCTCTCGCCACTGATCGCCCTAATTGATCTTTGTAAAGAGTTATTGGCGAGCAGCGGGCGGGTAAGTGGTCAGAAGGTTCCCTGATGTCGGCGTGACTCGTTGTGTCACAGCGGGAACTCCCCAAGGAGAACTTTCACCCAATTCAATTGTTCCCGAGTGAAAGACAACAAAGCAGACACAATACTCACGACACGACACGACATGACACTCATCCAGCAACACGTCATTTCACTGATTAAAGCTCCAGTGAGGAGTTTTTATCAGACTATGAAACAGACTGAAATTAAAACTTAGGACTCTGTAGGAGCTGCAAAGAAAAACCAGACCATCAGAGATGAGTCTGATTATTTCTACAAAGTAATAATTAATGTCTGAAGCTGCCGCCGTGTGTTCCACGTCAGACCCTGACATGTCTTGTTTTTACATTTCATGACAAAGATTCTCCTGGAGTGAAATGTTTGACTGTTATAAGACACAGGAGGAGATTTGTTGGTTAAAAACAACACTACTTGCACATGTTCAGGACATTAAAGGTAAAAATACAACTGTCCACAGGGGGCGCCAAAACTGGCATGAGGTAAAAGTTCCTCAAAGGAGCTTTAAAATGTTATTTAAGGTATTTTAACATTTTTAACTCAACTTTATTTATATATAAAACAGCATGCAGCTCAAAGTTCTTCACAGAAGATTGGATGGAAAATAACAAAAAGGGATAGAATGGTAAGAAACTAAAAAAAAATAAGAAAGGTAATGGTAATAATAAAATAAATTCAATAAATTATTTTAAATATTTAAGTGTAGAAAGCACAATTAAAATCAATGAAAGCTTTTAAAAATCTGAAAAATATTAGAAATAAATAGATAAATAAATGTCAACTTGTCATAACATATTTTTGTTCCTATTCCATTTTTGCACAAATAAATTAACATTTTTAAAGATGGTATTTGTTGATTTGTCATGTTTTTTCATTTTTTTTTAACTCATGTGATTTTCCTATTTTTAAAAAAATATTATCTACATGTTTAAAATAAGAACATCAATTCAAATCATAAACATTTCTTAGTTACTTTTTGACTAGCTAAAACTGATCAATAGATATCTTAAATTTTAAATATTAGTTATTCATTTTTGGGCTGTTTTATGAAGATGAAATCAATTTTTTCCATTTTTAAAATATTTAAAAAAAAGACGGATATGAAACAAATTTAACAGGTAACAAATAATTTCACAGATCGGCCTCTACGCTGCCCCCTGGTGGTCATGTACGTACTGCACCTGGCATACATGTCGTAGTTTACTCTGTTTATTTACAACAGAGACTTGAACTGATAAAATGTTAAATGCTGAAATATTCAAAGCTGACAAGTTGTGGGAAAAATTATATTAAATTCCCTTTAGAGTATTCTCATACATTACAGATATTTACAGCATTATTAGAAACTTCATTGTAGATGAACTTACATAACATAAACAACTTGAATTCTAACTCGTATAAAGGCTTTGTTGACATCCACAGTTTCTATTATTACTCTGCTGTTATTTATTATTATCACACTTCCTCCTCTGAACACTCTCGCTGTCAGCAGCAGACACGTCAACAACAGTCGACAGCAGCGCGGCTCGCTCTGAAATAAGGATGACACACTTTATTATGAGCGTCTGACGTCTCAGGGGAGAACTCTTTCCCCCTCTTCATCCGAGTGGAAACACAATTTGAAACTCGTGTTATTTAGTTAGATATTTGCAAAGCAGAGAGTTTGGCTAATAAGAAAAGTGGCACGGCTGCATCTATTATAGATATCTGCTCATGCATCGAGTCAAAGAGGAGCTTGTTCCTGACACACACACTCTTAAACACACGTAACAAAGCACAAAGTGTGTGTCTCATGCACCCAAACACACACACACGCATACAGCAACACACTCCCTCTGCACACACTTTACATACGGAGCTTTTATTCTGACGTCTTTAGAGGAATTAAAATGTTCCTCTTTAGCTGCTGTTATGCATAAGGCTAAATCCCTTTCTCTGGCCGGTGTGTTGGTGTGTGTGTGTTGGTGTGCGTGTGTGTGTGTGTGTGTGTGTGTATTTCTGGCTGTGAACCCTTCTTGCCGAGGGGGGAGTCTACTATCTGAGATCCTGTTAGCACACGACACGCAGCAGAACAGTCCATCTCTCTCTTTCTCTCTTTCTCTCTTTCACTCTTCGTCTCCCACCGGCAGGGCTTTCCTCAGATTGCTGGGCGAGATGTCTGCACCGCCGCTGCTGCTGGAAGAGCGCCCGCCTCTTCACCGGGAACGAGAGGAGGAAGCTGCTGGAGTGGAGTGGACAAGTGGGATCTGGCAAAGACACATCGCCTGAGCAAGCAGTGCAGCCTGGCTCGCACGTGAAACACTAAATGTAGCCTCACATGATTACCGCACCACGACGCTCATGCAACATAAAAGTGAAAGCAGTACGCTTAACGACACGGCTGATTAACCTGCTGCAGGGGGAAGTGGAACAAAGCGAGCTCCTCCCACATGTTCGTCCTGCTTTCCATGCAATGTTAATTTTTAAAGTGCTGGAGTGATATCAGGCCTGAAATGTTCTGTTATTCACTTCAACATAATAATTAAGAACTATCTGCTGGAGCTTCTAAAATCACTTTTTGTCACCACCAGGCAGCACGACAAACTCCAAAAATGACCCTTGGTTGTGTTTTAATAAAAGTGCTTTCATGCACATTAACAAGAATTCATTGGATCACAGTTATGAGGAAAAATGTCCCAAATGACGCGATTTAATGCTCAGTTTTCGGTGGTTCCTACAGTGGTCAACAACTGCTATCATGGGGACAATCCAAGAGAAGAAGAAACTAAATCAATTCAATCATACAGACAAAAATCCCCCCAAAATGCATCAACTGAAACGAGCTGCAGATTAAAAGAACGTGATGCAAAGTACTTCAAATCGAGTCATTACAGCTCCAGGCCTGCAGGGGGCAGCAGAGGGAAGTGGATGGGCTCGGCTTTTTACCAATAAGCTAGCACTGTTTATCCACTAGAAGAGTATCTAGAGAAGGGGTTCCCAAAGTGTGGGTTGGGACCCCCTGTGGAGTCGGGAGACACAAATGGAGGGTCATGAGAAGTCTTCCAGAATGTCTTTTTTCCTAAGTGATCTAAAAACAGTAAATTTTACCCATTATAGTAAAAATATCAACAAAAATAGAAGCTAAACTTAAAATAAAAACCATGAAAATAGAAAGTGTAATGAGTTTTCTGCCTTTCTTTGTTTCCAGATGTCTCCTAAGTTTAGAGTTAGTGAACAGTGTATGATCTAAAGCATCAGTAGCAGCAGGTTAATTCATAACACACAGGAAACACAGACACATGCTCATATAGGGAGGGTCACTTTCTGCAGACCAGCTAAATGAAGACACATTAAATCACTTTGATGGACAGTGGAGGTCGGGAGTCTTTGGCACCTTTATTTTGGGGGTTGCAGGCTGAAAAGTTTGGGAACCCCTGATCTAGAGGGCGCTTTGTTTATATTTATCTACTGGAAGGACATCCAGTGGGCACTTTGTTTACGTTTGATGCACAAGAAGAGCATCTAGAGGTTGCTTTGTTGACATTTTATATACTGGAGGAGCATCCAGAAGGCTTTTTGTTTACATTTAATCCACTGGAAGGGAATCTAGAGGGTGGTTTGTTTAAGTTTCATCCACTGGAAGAGCATCCAGAAGACACAAATATCTTTGAATGAAAGCAAACATTAAGCAAAGACATCTGTCCGTGGTTTGGTTCCTTTACTTTATCATAGTTTTTGCACCAACATGCTCCCCTCTTTATATAAACATAACCCAGGTCAAAGGTCATAAAGAACCCCAGCAGTCTAACTCAAGATTAGGAGATCAGAATCAGCGAGTTAGAGGATGCTGAAGTGATACATGAAGTTAAATCTAAAGATACTGATATCATCAGCTGTGGAGCGATAACATTGAGTAACACAGCTCAACCTCCCTCCCGGCCTTCCTCTCGTCAGCTGATGCGGTTGTGCTTCAGCGCTGCCTCGATTGCAAAATAAACTTCAGATGAAATTAGTGCAAACCGGGTGACACACAGAGCTTTTGGGGCTGTCAGCTGAATAAAGCTGCATTATCTCAGAGCAAATCAACACTGGTGAAAGAGATCGCACCGTGACATCCAGAGAGATCTGAGGATCTGAGGATCTGAGTCCACGCCACAGTTATGTTAAACTGTCCTGATCTAAAAATGAA
Source organism: Notolabrus celidotus (assembly GCF_009762535.1). Classification (NCBI taxonomy): domain Eukaryota; kingdom Metazoa; phylum Chordata; class Actinopteri; order Labriformes; family Labridae; genus Notolabrus; species Notolabrus celidotus. Next base: position 27,830,332 of record NC_048293.1, read on the forward strand.
ACAACAAAGACTGCATCATGGAAGCTTCTGATTGGTTACTGATATTCTGCACCTTTAAGGGACATTTCTCTTCAACATGGCCGGACAGATTATTTTGACTCTGTAAAGTTTGTTTTGCTTCATCTTTGACCTCATGTGTGTTTAAAGTTAGAATGGTGAAAGTCCAAAAGGAAGACAATATTAAAGCTCCTTTAATCCTCAGAAGTGAAGCCAAAACAGCTCAAACGCCCCCTGGTGGCTGGCTGCAGTATGCAGTATAAGGCCCGCCTCCTCCATGCTAACAGATGGGACATGGGTGAAACTTGAAAACCAAAATACACATCATGTAAATGTTACTAAAACACGGTTCCTGCCTTCAAAGTTAGCTGTTATCATGCTGTTTTATGTCACAGTGTTCATTTTTCTGAGAAGTTAAGTTTTATTAAGTCATGTGATGCTATAAAAAGGAGGTTTAGCGCTATGATTGACAGCTCTGCTTACACATGAGACTCCTGTGTTGCTCTTGCTCTAAGAATCTCACCAAGCCAAGATGTCAGGGCCTGTTGAGAACGGTATTGTGGCTTCATTTTTGTGCAACAGATGCAGTAGGAGACATAACATCCATCATTTTATACATCAATGCCAAAATCCACAACACGGACTAATCATGGACACACACATCGATTGTGTTACAGGCAGAAATAATCCATCTGAGTTTTTGGTTTCAGCCGTGGTAAAGACGCCGCTCTGAGTGAAGCAGCAGAGTGTGTGTGCGTGTGCGTGTGTGTGTGTGTGTGTGTGTGTGTGCGTGTGTGTGTGTGTGTGTGTGTGTGTGTGTGTGTGTGTGTGTGTGTGTGTGTGTGTGTGTGTGTGTGTGTGTGTGTGTGTGTGTGAGCGTATTTATGTCCGTGTGTGTGTTTGGAGTTATAGTGACACAATCAAACACCTGCTGTGCACACAAACACAAATCACAGCTCAGTGTTTACAGGGCCTGTCCTGCCGCCTGGTTCACTGGATGCTGCTGTAATACGGTTTCACGGCGGCGTGTTGACAGAAAAGACACAGAGGGTGTGACGGTGCGCGGGCAGATGGCGTCCTCATACACTCGCAACTGACTCACAGTTACACGCATGCATGCTCACACCTCTACGCTAGGCTGTTTTTATTCACACCTACAGTTTTTTTTTTACCTTTGTGTCTGAGCTGCTGTGATATTGAATCTATTAGAGGCGTAGCGAACACGGGGCGAGGGGCAGGAAGGAGCCAGGAAGGGAACTCATCGGAGGTTATCTTCACCAAATAAGCTTCAATTAAAAGACCAGGGTGTCAAATTTAGAGGGATGTGGAATAAAACAATAATGAAATAAAGATCCTGACTGAAGACCTGAACTATTGGACTTCTTATTAAACTCTCACCTGGAGAACTGATCAGGATATTGCCAATATTTTACTTTATTAAAGCTCCACTCTCCTCAAAATACTTAATCATTTGCATGCACTAAGTTATATTTAGCGGTATTGGTCTGTTCTAGGAGCTCCCTGCCCTTCCACATGCCTACGTGGAATGCCAAAGCCTGTAGCAGGAAGAGCACACCTCCCCTCTCTTTCATATGTGAAAACAAAAGCAGGGAGAGCAGCAGCAAAGACCTCTGGGGTACAGAACAGAGCGAGCATCAGTGATGACACATATGACACTGGTGAAATCAGACACAGCAGAAAGGAGGAGCTCTCTCGTGTGTCAACAATAATTATTATTATTAGCATGCAATAAGTTATATTTGGCGGTATGGCTCTGTTCTGGGAGCTCCCTGCCGTTCCACATGCCTAAGTGGAATGCCAAAGCTTGAGGCGGGGAGAGCACACCTCCCTCTCCTTCATATGTGAAAGCCAAGGCAGGGAGAGGAACAGCAAAGACCTCTGGGGTACAGAACAGAGCGAGCATCAGTGATGACACATATGACACTGGTTAAATCAGACACAGCAGAAAGGAGGAGCTCTCTTGTGCGTCAACAATAATTATTATACGCATGCAATAAGTTATATTTGGCGGTATGGCTCTGTTCTGGGAGCTTCCTGTCGTTCCACATGCCTAAGTGGAATGCCAAAGCTTGAGGCGGGGAGAGCACACCTCCCCTCTCTTTCATATGTGAAAGCCAAGGCAGGGAGAGAAGCAGCGAAGACATCCCAGGGTTCAGAACAGAGTGAGCATCAGTGAGGATCCATATGAAACTGGTTAAATCAGACACAGCAGAAAGGAGGAGCTCTCTTGTGCACCAACTATAATTATTATACGCATGCAATAAGTTATATTTGGCGGTATGTCTCTGTTCTAGGAGCTCCCTGCCCTTCCACATGCTTACGTGGAATGCCAAAGCCTGTAGCAGGAAGAGCACACCTCCCCTCTCTTTCATATGTGAAAACAAAAGCAGGGAGAGCAGCAGCAAAGACCTCTGGGGTACAGAACAGAGCGAGCATCAGTGATGACACATATGACACTGGTGAAATCAGACACAGCAGAAAGGAGGAGCTCTCTTGTGCGTCAACAATAATTATTATGTGCATGCAATAAGTTATATTTGGCGGTATGTCTCTGTTCTGGGAGCTTCCTGCCGTTCCACATGCCTAAGTGGAATGCCAAAGCTTGAGGCGGGGAGAGCACACCTCCCCTCTCTTTCATATGTGAAAGCCAAGGCAGGGAGAGAAGTAGCAAAGACATCTGAGGTACAGAACAGAGTGAGCAACAGTGAGGATCCATATGACACTGGTAAAATCAGTCACAGCAGAAAGGAAGAGCTGGAGAGGAGGAGGTGAAGAGGTTTGCAGGGGGAGCAGGAAGAGAAGGCAGGCAGAGCAGTTTAAAGAGAAAGACCACTTTGCTATTTGTTAATTTGATAGGATGCGTAGATGTAATCATCAGAGCTGTCAGCTCATAGGGGCTGGTGTTTTCTATGATTTAAGGTTTGATCTTTAATTTCTTTTGTACAAGTTTTTGTTGTAGATGCTTTTTGGGCTTTTATTTTGAAGGTTTTGCCTGCTCCAAACCCTATCAAAATAAGACATATGCAAGGTAACAGAGAAAGGGTTGTAATCCTTCTCTTATGGCGTCCAAATAAAGGAACAAGGTACTGATTTATTATCTTTGGTCTGTTTATGTTTTGTCATGTTTTGTGAATTTACGACACCGCCACAGGGAAATAAAGAATTCATAAAATACATCTGTTTGAGAGTTCAGACGTCGGTCTATCTGGGGATGCTGCAGTCCCCCTCTCCGCTCCTCCTCCTCTCTGATAAAGGATTCTTCACCAAAGAGTGAAATTTATATGAGCCTGTCAAACTCCAATCTATAATTGAAGACCATAAGTGAGCAAAAGATAGAATATTAAATCTTTGTGGCGTAAAACGTTCGCTTTTGTTGCTTTAAGGAAACCATCAGGGTCTAGAAAACACCCCAAAGACTCGCCTGCAGGGAGTCTAAAGCACAATGAAGTCCAAGTCTGTCAATCATCCCAGCAGAGCTCTCCTCTGCTAAACTGAATTACACTGATGTGTCAGAATTAATGTGCTAATGATTTATTGATGCTAACATGCGAGACACAGCACTCCTCGATTGGAGGACGAGTGTGGGAAGTGCCGCCGGGTAACGACAGGCGATTAGAGGGTTCACACCTCCGCTGCACCGGGCCGCCTGCAGCCGGCGGCGGCCTCTGCCTTCCCCGAGTCCAGAGCAGACGGAGGAGGAGTGGAAGGAAGAGATGAACACAGGGAGGGGAGTAAGACATGAAAGTTGAGGTGGTGCAAGGAGCGAGGGAGAGATGGAGAGCGTCTCTATCTCGCTCTGTTCTCCGGCCAAAAAAACCACACTGCAGCTAAAACCTGCTGTAGCTGCCCGCCTCCTCGCCATTTCCCGATGCCTCTCCTCCGACAGCAGATTTACTGTTGAGGTCTCCTCTTTGGCTTTCGGTCCACAAACACTAAATAATGCTGTGCTACTGCAAGAAGTGTGAAACCACAGTGGTGGAGTAACACATCAGAGGCAGCGACATGCAATATGTGTGATATCCAATCTCAGCTCTGCATTCTGTCTCATCTGTTGGTGCAGAGTGATCCTCAGACCCTTCAGATTTTACTCCTCAGTGCTTCTCCTCTTTGGATTTTCAACCTTTGCTAGCCACGTTAAGGCTAACTGAACCTTCCCAGATGCATTGTGGTCTCTTAGATATGCTAGCTAGGTAGAGGCAACAACCTGGATCAGCCTAAAGATCAACTAGTAGATCCACAACTGTGACAGATTTTCCTAAACCCTGACTACGATTAGGGATGGGGAAAATCAGACGGTACCATGTTTCGGTACCTGAACGCATCCTTGTGACTGTGAGGGAGTGGAAGAGGAGGAGGTTTTCCATACTTCCACCCTGTAATAAAGTTGGAGACTGATTGGGTGGACGTCTCTGCTCTCTGCATCGCCAAACGGAGCCTGCAGATGACGGGCGCACACACTCACCGCGAGACAGAGCTGCAGGAGGATTAAGTTGAGACAGACTCTCTCGCTCCGACTCCCTGCCCTGTTTATAACCGTTCCTGTGTGCCTGAATGCCCAACAAGTAAGTTGTGTGTCCTGTTATTATAAAGACATGGAGAACTGACTATTTCCTGTCTGCAGGCGTTCATTGATAAACTCCCGAAAGAGCAATTAGACGCCACCAAGGGAGAGGTTCCGGTGGCTGGTGGTGAAGCTTCCAGCAGTGTGACTGCCCCCTGGTGGCTGGCTGCAGTATAGGTAAAAAAATCTGTCAGCAGTCAAACTTTAAAAAATAAATACACGTGGTACGAATGTTTCTCCCCTCCGTATGCTGTGGTGATATGTAGTTAGTATTTAAGTGTTTTGTGTTCAAGGCCTCTTTTTCCTGAAAAGTTTCTTCTTCGTTAGTTATTAGAGTTTAAAAAACGGGGTTTTACTTCCTGTTTGATCCACAGCTGCCGTGGAGGGAAACTTCAAAGGACACACAGCGTCTTGTGATGTCACACTGTAGGGCGGAGCTTATTACAAAGGCTTCACAGGCTCTGGCTGCACAATGGCGGCGCCCAGGAGAGGGATTTTTTGGCTTCAGAACCGTACAACGGAAAGAGGCGGAGCAACGCTGTCCATTTTTATTTACAGTCTATGGACGCCACGAGCACGAGTCAGCTAATATATCTAATATCCTATATAATCCTGTCTCTGTTCATTTCATGTTAGAGACACTTATATACAAACAGCTGGATGTTGTTTTGATATATTTGTTAAAGTTTATACATTGAGAAATAAATAAACACACAAAAGTAATGAAAATTGGTACCGTATCGTAGAGCTGAAGATATTTGTCCAAACCCGAATCCGACTCGGGTTCGGTCATAACTTCTATCATTTTAAACGGGCTCGGGTCGGGCTCGGGCTTGCGCGGTAAATGAGCAATCAGGTGAATCTGGACTCCCCTCAGCAAGCAGTCGTGCGTCAACAGCACGAGCACTGGCTCGCGTGTAAAGTGATAACACAGGACCTCTATAAGATCGCATCATTCCTCTGGCCAAAATGTAACCAGCTTAGAATGTTGTCACACTCAGACAGGGAGGCTCTACATGCTCATGCCCGCACTCTTCTGCAAGCTGTGCACGGTGATGCAGGTGCACGGCCAGATGTGGAGACTTGAGACCCAGAGCTCTCCAGAGACGAGCACACTCATCCTCCGGCAAAAAGAGCGACTTTTGAGGAGTGGGAAATGTACAGCGAGCTGACTGGGAAGATGACGAGGTATCTCACTAGATTAAAACGACTGTCATGGAAGATGAAACTGATGTTTTTGGCTGGTGGAAGATCAACAGACCTACCCAAAACTCGCAAAATTAGCCAGACCAGTCATGAATAATGTTGGGGCAGTCGGACTGTAAACGGGTTCGGGCTTTAAAAAAATCTAGGTCATTCGGGTTCGGGCTGAATTCTGTCGGGCTCGGGTCGGGTCGGGTCTAACTTTTAAGGCCCGACTACAGCTCTACCGTATCGGTTCAAATATGAAAGGTACCCATCCCTAAGAATAACAAAGCTGAAAAATAAAACTCAACATTTGTTGATAATGTGTTTTTCTTTTTGTTACAATTGATTTTATAAAGTTGGTATCGAAATGAAGGAATCAGTATGGAAAATTGTTGAACGATACCCTGGGAACAACGCATTGGAAATCCACACAAACAAACAAGCATGAAGATGTGGAATCAAACAAAAGCAGGCAGCCATTACAACTTCATGACCAAAAAAGGTTCACCAGAAGAAGACAAGATTGCAGCGGCAGAGCTTCAGTGTCCTATGTCCAAACTTGATGTTCATGTGTTCAGTCTGAACTGGTGATAGTGGTCAAACCCTGCCCCAAATAACTGCTCGAGTGTCCCTTTTTTCACAAACCCAAGGTGGCACCCCGACCTGCTTCATGCATGCAGGTGTTTGTTTTCTATATTAGAGGCTATGTAAATTAAATCAACACAAACCTGCGACAGTGAGCTAACTCCTGCTCTGACATGATGAGGTAATGTCAGCTTATGCTCCTATGGTTGGAGCGTAGGAAGCAGCTAAAAGTGCTGCCTTCAAATACAACCTCTCATCTCGTAAAGCCTGAGTCACTGGGAGAAACCACCTGCTGCCTCCGTCCCTCGCCACAGGCTTTTCTGGTTTGAACTCGACACAACCTCTCCAGATTCTCTTAAAACTTTCATCTGCCACCGTCCCCTCTCCCCGTAATCTGGCGAGCACTCACACAAGGCGGCTTTTACCAAAGCCGCAGGATGTGTCGGGGGTGAGCATGTTTATTTTAACAGCACGTTACTTTCACTTCACTGCAGTGTGAGGAGCTTGATGGTGGAGGGATGGCGAGGAGCTCTGGTCCTAAAAAAAGGTCTGCCATTCACACCTTTGCTCACGTGAGGCTGGGAGATGAATCGTGGGATGAAGACGGGAAACAGTCCAGAGAAACATCAAAGTTTCAGCCCAGTCAGATCATGCCATCGCCTCCACTCCGGTCCCAAATAAAGCCAAGCCAATAAAGACGGGAAGAGGACAAGGGGGAAAAAAGGCCCCGGTGCCTCGTGGGAAATCAGCGCCTTAATTAAGCAGGCCTGGTTTCTGTCACCAAGCGCAGGGATTATGTGCCTCGCTCATTATAGTCCTGATTATTGCTTTTCCCGGGCAATCACAGGAAAAACGCCAGTAAACACGTTTGTCAATGATTTCTTGCCAATCCGATGACAATCTCAGATTTTATACTCCACACCCTTAAGACCCCCTCCGTCCCCTCCCCCTCCTCTCCTTTCTCTCCACATATTCCACACATCCAAGCACACTTGACCCAAACTTCCCCAAACAATGCCGTCCCCTCCTCGTCAAGACGGCGTCCGACCCGCCACAGTCAGACAAAAGATGAGTCACGCACTTCCTCAAACCTCTTGGCCACTTCTAAAAATTTCCCAGCCAACCCGGAGCCAGATGTAATGAATGTGATAGCGAGTTGTTTAAGGCGAAAGCATGTCAGTTAGTTCAGAGGCGCCAGATGCTGTTTGAATAAAACATGTCTGCCAGAGGGAGTCCCAAGTTTGGACACCCGACCCAGACGAGAGATGTTTGCACCGAGGTTACTAATTTAACCAATAAACATGACCTGATGTTCCACATGTCCTCACACAGGGGGTCAGAAGAGGGGGCAGGACAAAGTATGCAAAGTTTCAAGAGTCCAAATGAGTTCTCATGCTGTGATGCTGCATCTGTGTGAGTGTTAAACAGTTTACCTTTCTTAATAAACACAGTGGCTTGTCCCGCCCTGCCTCCTACAGTTTCTCTTTAATGTATGTGTGAAAAACACTGGATTTAAACTGTGTTTCTCTTCCTTTTTACCTCATGGTCTGTGTTAAGGTACCCTCTCGTTTCTATTTCCACTCAGCCTGGAGAGTCTGTTTTATGGTACCCTTTAATATCTGCTTTAAGGCACCCTTTGCTATCTCTTTAAGGTATCATTTAGTGTCTGTTTTAAGGAACCCTTTTAGCTTTGTTTTGAATGTGTCACATGATGTCTGTTTTAAGGTACCCACTCATTTCTGGTTCAAGGTAGGCAGGTCCTTTAGAATCGGTCATATCACAGCCTTTTGTGTCTGTTTTAAGGTACCCTTAAGCATCAAGGAACCTTTAAGTGACTGTTCTAACATACCCTATGTCTGTTTTTAAGTACATCCCAACACTTTTTTCAATGTTCATTTAATCATCTATATCAAGCTACCCTCAAACATCTGTTTTAAGGATGGTAGTTTCTTATCTTCTTTTTAAATTTTACCTGCAGAGTCTGTGTGAGCTCCCCTTTAATGTCTGTCTTTAGGTACCCTTTAGCATTTTAAAGTTATTTAGGCACCCTTTGCTGTCTCTTTAAGTGACCATTAAGCGTCTGTTTTAAGGAACCCTTTAGCTTTGTTTTGAATGTGTCACATGATGTCTGTTTTAAGGTAGCCACTCATTTCTGGTTCAAGGTAGGTAGGTCCTTTAGAATCGGTCATATCACAGCCTTTTGTGTCTGTTTTAAGGTACCCTTAAGCATCAAGGAACCTTTAAGTGACTGTTCTAACATACCCTATGTCTGTTTTTAAGTACATCCCAACACTTTTTTCAATGTTCATTTAATCATCTATATCAAGGTAGCTGTGAGCTCCCCTTTAATGTCTGTCTTTAGGTACCCTTTTGGTACCCTTTAGCATTTTAAAGTTATCCTTAAATATCTCCTTAAGGAACCCTTTGCTATCTCTTTAAGTGACCATTTAGCGTCTGTTTTAATGAACCCTTTAGGTTTGTTTTGAATGTGTCATTTCTGGTTCAAGGTGTCCTTTAGAATCAGTTGTATCACAGCTTTGTATGTCTGTTTTAAGGTACCCTTAAGCATGCTGGCCTCAAGGAACCTCTAAGTGACTGTTCATATATTCTCTATGACTGTTTTTAAGTACATCCCAACACTTTTTTCAATGTTCATTTAATCATCTATATCAAGCTACCCTCAAACATCTGTTTTAAGGTAGTTTCTTATCTTCTTTTTAAATTTTACCTGCAGAGTCTGTGTGAGCTCCCCTTTAATGTCTGTCTTTAGGTACCCTTTAGCATTTTAAAGTTATTTAGGCACCCTTTGCTGTCTCTTTAAGTGACCATTAAGCGTCTGTTTTAAGGAACCCTTTAGCTTTGTTTTGAATGTGTCACATGATGTCTGTTTTAAGGTACCCACTCATTTCTGGTTCAAGGTAGGCAGGTCCTTTAGAATCGGTCATATCACAGCCTTTTGTGTCTGTTTTAAGGTACCCTTAAGCATCAAGGAACCTTTAAGTGACTGTTCTAACATACCCTATGTCTGTTTTTAAGTACATCCCAACACTTTTTTCAATGTTCATTTAATCATCTATATCAAGGTAGCTGTGAGCTCCCCTTTAATGTCTGTCTTTAGGTACCCTTTTGGTACCCTTAAGCATTTTAAAGTTATCCTTAAATATCTCCTTAAGGAACCCTTTGCTATCTCTTTAAGTGACCATTTAGCGTCTGTTTTAATGAACCCTTTAGGTTTGTTTTGAATGTGTCATTTCTGGTTCAAGGTATCCTTTAGAATCAGTTGTATCACAGCTTTGTATGTCTGTTTTAAGGTACCCTTAAGCATGCTGGCCTCAAGGAACCTCTAAGTGACTGTTCATACATTCCCTATGACTGTTTTTAAGTACATCCCAACACTTTTTTCAATGTTCATTTAATCATCTATATCAAGCTACCCTCAAACATCTGTTTTAAGGAAGGTACTTATCTTCTTTTTAAATTTTACCTGCAGAGTCTGTGTGAGCTCCCCTTTAATGTCTGTCTTTAGGTACCCTTTAGCATTTTAAAGTTATTTAGGCACCCTTTGCTGTCTCTTTAAGTGACCATTAAGCGTCTGTTTTAAGGAACCCTTTAGCTTTGTTTTGAATGTGTCACATGCTGTCTGTTTTAATGTACCCTCTCATTTCTGGTTCAAGGTATCCATTAGAATCAGTTGTATCACAGCTTTTTATGTCCGTTTTAAGGTACCCTTAAGCATGTTGGCCTCAAGAAACTTTGAAGTGACTGCTTTAATGCATCTTATATCAGCTTTTATGTACATCCCAACACGTCAATGTTCATTTAATCATCTATATTAAGGTACCCTCAAACATCTGTTATCTTTTTTAAGTCTCCTTTTAATGTCTGTTTTCAAGTACCCTTTAGAATCAGTTATATCACAGCTTTTTGTGTCTGTTTTAAGGTACCCTGTTGGTCTCAAGGAACCTTTAAGTGACTGTTCAAACATAATCCATGTCTGTTTTTATTTACATCTCAACACTTGTGTATGTTCATTTTATAATCTATTTCAAGGTACCCTCAAACATCTGTTATTGTCTTTTTCAAGTCACCTTTTAATGTCTGTTTTGAGGAACCCTTTAACATTTTAAAGTTATCCTTAGCTGCCTTTTTCAAAGTACTCTTCAGCCTCTGTTCCAAGGTACCTAAAATGATCTGTTTCATTGTACCCCTGTTTTGTAAAAGCCACTTCAGGGTCTGTTTTAACTCACTGGTTGCTGTTTGTTTTAGTGTAGCACATACCGCCTGTTTCAATGTGCCTCTCTGTGCCTGTTTTAATGCATTATTCAGTGCTGTTTCAGGGTACCTTCTAGCATCTGTTTGAAGTACTCAAAAGCGTCTGTTTCATTGTGTCCCTGTTTTGTAAAAGCCACTTCAAGGTCTGTCTGAAGATATAGGTTCCTGATTCACCGCCTGTTTCCTTCTGCCGTTTCTGTCTGATTTAACGCATCATTCAGAGATGTTTTCAGGTACCCTCTAGCATCTATTTCTCTCTAATCTAACACAATTTTCATATGAAAAAGGTTTGTTTTAAGTCACAAAAGCCACAAAAAGAAATAACCACGCCTCTATTAACCCACTCATCACTGCTGACCACGACTCCAAGCTAACTGTCTCTCTGCCGTCACCTCTGTCTGCCTCTGAGAGGGCATACACATTTACAGTTTTGTGGGTGGTGCAGAAACTTCTTTTACATAAACTGTAAGTACATAAAGCGAATGACATCACCCTGCCTCATAATGCTGATTCACACTAAAGCAGGGCCGGCGTCCTTGCACCCAAAGAGGTGATCCTTCATCCAGAGGACCCGTCTCTAAACCCCAGGTCGGTGCATCCTCTCTGCTGAAGCGTCCTTGATCTGCTCGCGGACGCTGCGACCACACTGGAAGCATATTTAAAACCTGTTTCAGTTACAGAGAGAGAGATTGATCTGTGAGCTGTTTATACACCCAGAGTTTGAAAAATGAAACCAACGCAGCACCGCTCTGATCGGATCAGACGACAGATGGAACTTTGAGAAATAAAAGGAGACGAACGGCAGAGATTTGTTGTTAATGAGGATTAATCTGCAACATTAACATTCATTTAACTAAATATCAGACGCTCACTTCATGACTTTAGAAAGTTACTGAGACGCAGCTGATTTAGAGACACCTCCAACTCTTCCTCCAACTTTCTGACATCAGTTTCTTCATCATGAGGAGGTTTGATTCAACATGGATTAAAAGATTATTTAATGATATTGTTCTTCTTTGCACAATCCAAAGAGTTGGATATTTCACGACACCAGAGAGACTCGGTCGGTGTCACCTCCTCCTCTGCTGTCACAAACACGCAGCGTGTTCAACCTTCAGCCGGAGCAAACGTCCTCTGACTCCCTACAAGCCACGAGGCCACAGAGGTGTCGTTGACCCTGGAGGACGGGTGAAGGGTCACGGCAACAGGCCGATCAATAAAATATTATATGACTTTATAATACGAGTTAGAGGACACACAGGACGTGAGGGGTGTTCTGTCAGATTCAGAGACAGTGAAGGACGCAGGGTCGGCGCTCCAGCAGAAGATGCAGAGGCCTTTTCTGGCTTTTATGTACCAACATTCAAATGTTTAAAGGTCTTAAGTTACTGTTTGTAATGATGATGCTGTTTGTACTGATACATGATTCACAGGTGTCTAATGTCCTGATGATCTAGTTCTGTGTTCATGAGCACTTTTACCTTTGAGCCTGATAAAGGTCTGGGGATGGTTTACCTACTATGCACTTGATTCTCTTGTCTCCATACAGACTTGCTTGTTATTATGGATAATGCTCTTCATGTCATTACACTCCTGTTTGGATTTATTTATTCATTTGTTTATTTATATATTTTATTTTATTCTATTTATTCATTGTAATTAACACATTTCTCAGTTATTTATTGCTATTATCATCATTATTATTGTTACTATTATTTTTTTTAATCATCATTATTATTACTATAACTATTATTATAATTGTTATTATTAATATTATTGTTATTTTTAATATTATTATTGTTATTATTATTACTATTATTATTGTTATTACTACTATTATTATAATTGTTGTGATTATTATTACTATTATTATTGTTTTTATTATTTCTTTTGTTATTATTTACTATTACTACTGTTATTATTTTTATTATTATTGTTATTACTATTACTACTGTTATTATTTTTATTATTATTGTTATTACTATTACTACTGTTATTATTTTTATTCTTATTGTTATTACTATTATTAGTTTTTATTTTTTTATTTTCTTTATTACTATTATTTTTATTATTATTATTTTACTATTACTACTGTTATTATTATTATTATTATTATTATTATTATTATTATTATTATTATTATTATTATTTTTATTTTTTGTCTTTATTTTTTTTACCTTTTATTTGTCATTTTCCTTTTTTACAACCTTCCTGGTGTCGGGTGGTTCGGGGGATGTTTGGGATGTCTGTGTTTGTACGTGCACTTGTTCAACAATAAGAACAAATTATAAATAAAGTTATTAAAAAAAATAAAAAATAAAATCTTAAGTCCCCAGACTCAGTTGTATATCCCTCTCTCTCTCTCTGAGCGTCTTCAGTCTGATAAATATAAAAACGTTCGTCAGCTCTCGCCTCAGAAGCGACCTCCCTCTGAGGGAAACGGCGTTCATTCAAAGCTAATGAGTTAGCCGTGTGTGTCGACTGTGCAGCTTTGATAACTCTCCCTCCTCTAAACACAGCCTCTGATTCCTCCAGCCTGTGCTCCACACATCTGTCAGGGTTACAACAAAGCAGCGTACACACGTAAACACACACAGATGGTGAAGTGAAGCCTGGCATGAGGAGCATGCTTCTGTAAGTCCTGATGAGAGCTCGCACAGCCAGGACCTGGACCTGGCCCGGTTTATTAATACCGCCGCTGAGAGGAATCAGGGGTCCTCACAAAGCTGGACGAGGACTCGCATTATCTGAATTCCAAGTCCGGGGCTGCAGCTGTCCCTCCTTGGCACTCTCAGCTTCTCCGGGCTCTTACACAACCTGCATCCATCTCCGTGGGAAAAGCACTCGGCTCACCTATAGTTGGCCGGCGCTCAGATTACGGCGTGTTAGATTTAAGAGACGAGGAGCGAAGGATCGAATGTGACCCTCGGTGACAAGATACCCCACAGATCCCATTCCCCACAGCTTCAACACTAACGTGGAAGAGCTGATGTCTTCTGCATGTGTTGTGGAAGTTTTCTGTTACAGATGAAGAATGAAATAAAGACTTCTTTATTTTCTGTGCAAAGAAAAGGTCAGAATGAAGAAAGACCCCGAGCATGGGGAGACCTAAACATTTATATCTGAGGATATAATCATATCCTAAGGTATGTTTCACACCCTTTAGGTAAGTAAATGCACTACACCACCAGACCAGTAGAGGGCAGTAAAACAAAGAGGAAAGCCATTCAACACAGATGACACCATAGAAGCAGACGGACAGGCAGGTATCATTATGAGCAACACAACAGTTAGCCTGTTAGCATGAAGAGACTCAGCTGGTCTGTTTTAGATGGTGCTATATTTCATCACAGATGGATTCACTGAATCAACACGTGAGAGGAGATAAGCGCGAGTAGCAAAGACGTTTCAACACGGCTTTAAAATCCTTTGACACTACACCAGCAGACCAGTAGAGGGCAGTAAAACAAAGACGAATTCATCACAGATAGAAAAAAAAATTACTATGAATGTTTTTTGGAAAAAATTGAAAAAAAAAATTGAAAAAAAAAATTGAAAAAAAAAATTTTGAAAAAAAAATTTTGAAAAAAAAATTGAAAAAAAACAACTTGACAACAAAAATTTGAAAAAAAAATTTGACAAAAAAAAATTTGAAAAAAAAAATTTGACAACAAAAATTTGAAAAAAAAAGTTGACCCGGAGCCTGTCGAAAAAAATATTTTTCTTCAAATTTGAAATTGTGCTCCAAAAGCAGAAAAACATGAAAATTTTGTGCCTGCGTTTAAAAACATGTAAAAAGCAAAGAACGAATCAACACGTGAGAGGAGATAAGCGCGAGTAGCAAAGACGTTTCAACACGGCTTTAAAATCCTTTTGAACTCAAAAAGCCGTGATCGCAGAGATCGGCCGGTGTTTTGGTTTAAACAGCGACCCTGTTAACTGGAGACTCTCAGCCGGATGCATCCCTCATAAACGTCTTTAGACCATCATTAAATATCTGATGAGGATATTTTGAAATCTTAATAAAAACTAAACTAGTTTGCATTCCCAGGAACTTCCTCTGTGTTTCAACAGCTGTGTAAACTCCACAAACACTGACACGTTCAGCTGAAGGTCTCCAGTTTACAGGGTCACTTTTAAAAGCGGAACACCGGGAGGAGCGACGCATTCACGGTGGGCTGAGAGAAGACTACTGTTACAAGCTGCTAAATCAAGAGAATCACAGCTTCTTCTTTTGAAAAGTACACACACATACAAAAAAGATAGAACAAATAAAAACTAATGAAAGAAAAAAAAATGACTGTGAATGGTTTTTGGAAAAATTTGACAAAAAAAAAAATTTAATTTTTTTTTTTTGAAAAGTAAAAAAAATAGACAAAAGAAAATTTGAAAAAGAAAATTGACAAAAAAAATTTGAATTTTTTTTTGAAAATTAGAAAAAAAAATTTTGGAAAAATTAAAAAATTGAAAAAAAAAAATTGAAAAAAAAATTGAATTTTTTTTGGCAAAAACAAAATGAAAAAAAAAATGAAAGAAAGAGAAATCAAGTGAATCACAGATGTGTGTGATATTGTGGACGGCAGGTGGAATAAAAACCCTGCGGTTAATCTACCAATCAGACACGTTCAGCATTGCAAGCCCCGCCCCCCAAAAGTCCCGGGACCATTGAAAAGTACTACCCCCCTAGCAGGGACTTTTTAGGGGGGAGATTATCTACCCCTGAACTAAATTTAGACCCTGGGTCCACCGGTCGAAAAATGCCTTAAACTGCTACTTCAATAAATCCTTCCTTACAGTATCAGGTCTGTGTTTGAGCACCGAACACACTGAGCCAGTTCCCCGTTTGCTGCTCTTGCTCTCACTTGTTGTCATGGATACAAAACCTCTTTCTCCATCTCTAAATGCGACACATGACACACGACCACGGTCCATGAAAACCTCTCTCTCCGTTCATCTCGAGCCATTGAGCTAAAGATCACAATAAGAGCATCGCTGCGGGGGAGGAAGTGTCCTAACAGGTTCACCTCTGCCTGCTGACACACACACACACACACACACACACACACACACACACACACACACACACACACAAAGCAGCTGTTGCAGGTGGAGGAAGGAGGGCGCAGGAGAGATCAGCTCACTTCCTGAGTCTCGTCACATTACACGCCGCCGCCGCTCCAGCCTTTAAGCCCGGCCGTCCACACACACCAATAACATCAGAGAAAAGGACGACACATCTGGTGTCTTTGTGCTGCGACTGTAACTCTCTGCCTTTACGGCGGGGACATCAGCCTCGGCACAAAGACGGATGACACACAGAACAACAAAGGGAGGCTGGGGATAAAGCTCTGAGGCCCTGCAGGAGCTGTCACCTGCAGTCAGGAGTCCGTGTCCTGATGAGGATCAGCCAAAAAAATGACTTTAACAGAGATCAGAAGAACGCCCTGCTGTCCTCAAACCTCCATGTGAACCAATCATGTGTAATCCTTTAAAATCCAAGTCATCACAGAGATATAGACGCCATGTTTTATCCAGCAGTTTAATAATGTGACACTTCTATCCTCTTTAACTCTTCCTGTCCCATTAAAGTTACTAACCATAGACCTTTCTGGAGTCCCTGAGCTCCCTTGTCTCGTAGGTTCCTCTGGATCTCTGCTGTAGATTTCTTTTTTGGGTCTGTTATTCATCCTTTCTTTCTTTCTTTCTTTCTTTCTTTCTTTCTTTCTTTACTTTCCTTCTTTCTTTTCATCCTTCTTCTTTCTTCTTTCTTCTTTCATCTTTCTTCTTCTTCTTTCTTCTTTCTTCATCCTTCTTTTTCTTTCTTCATCCTTTCTTTCTTTCTTTCTTTCTTGCATCTTTCTTTCCATCCTTCTTTCTTCTGTCCTTCTTTCTTTCTTTCCTTTTCTTCTTTCTTTCTCCTTGTCTTTCTTTTCTTTCATCCTTCTTTCCTTTCATTCTTTCTTCCATCCTTTCTTTCTTTCTGTCCTTCTTTTCTTTCTTTCTTTCTTTCTTCCTTTCTTCTTTCTTTTCATTCTTCTTGTCTGTCCTTCTTTCTTTCGTTCTTTCTTTCTTTCTTTCTTTTCTTTCTCCTTTCTTTCTTTCTGTGTTTCTTTCTTGCTTTCTTTACATCTTTCTCTTTTTTATTCCTTCTTACTTCTTTCTTTCTTTCATTCCTTCCTTCTTTCTCTCTTTTATTCCTTTTTCCTTTCATTGCTTCTTTGTTTCTTTCATTCCTTTCTTTCTCTCTTTTCTTCTTTCTTTCCTTCTCTTTCATTCCGTCCTTCTTGCTTTCTCTCCTTCCTTTTCAGTCTTGCTTTCTTTACTTCATTCTCTTTTTTCATTTCATTTCTATTCCTTTTTCCTTTCTTTCTTTCTTTCTTTCTTCAATTCTCTCTCTTCTTTCTCGCTTCCATCTTTTCTTTCTCTCTTTCCTCTTTCCATGTTTCTTCATCCTTTATGTCTCCTTTTCTCACCCCGTCCTTTCCTTCTGTCTTTCCTTCACCATGTATCCTCCTCTTTTTCTTTCTTCTGGTCTCCCTCTCTTCTCTCTTTTCTTAGACCTTTCTGGAGTCCCTGAGCTCCCTTGTCTCGTAGGTTCCTCTGGATCTCTGCTGCTGTGGACGTGGTCCAGACTCCAGCTGCTACAACTACTACTATCCGTCTCCCCACTATCATCTCTCTCTCTCTTCATCTCCCTCTATCCCTCTCTCCAACACGGTCTCAGCAGATGTGTGTCTAACATGAGTCTGGTCCTGCTGGAGGTTTCTGCCTGTTAAAGGAAGTTTGTCCTTGCCACTGTAACTTGCTAAATGCTGCAAAGTGCTCTGCTCATGGTGGATTAAGATGAGATCAGACTGAGTCCTGTCTGGAAGATGGGACTGGATCTGATCCGGTCTTGATGTTGGAGTACGGTCTAAACCTGCTCTGTTTGGAAAGAGTCTGAGGATAATGTTTGTTGTGATTTGGCGCTTTATAAATAAAGATTGATTGATTGAGATGCCAGAATGAAACCTGAGACAGCTGCAAAGGACTGAAGAAAATATTTTAATATGCTTGGATTAGGAAAATAAAAATATCTGTGGAGTATTCCCTGATGTTTGAATCGACAGTCTGTCGGGCTTTGTAGCACACAGCTCCTGTTTGAAACGAGGAAGCTTGAATCACACGCTGAAAACTCTTTTCAAAGTTTGGACAAGGCCAGAGGAAGAATTTTGGACAGGAAGCAGAGAAACAGAGAGCTCAGAGAAAGCAGGAATACTAAAGACGTGGAGGACGTGGCTCAGAATAAAATGTACTTTCTAGAGAGGGAAGAGGCTGCCGCTGATCCAAACACAGAGACCCAGCTGAGGGGAGGAGGAGGAGGAGAGGAGGAGGAGAGGAGTCGGTCGGTTTCACTTGTCATGCACCCTCACAACACTGTCTCCATAAAAACATACTGACTGCCAGAGCTGAAGGAGAAAAAAGACAAAAGAAGAAGAAGAAGAAAACGGGGAGAGGACACTCAAAGGTAAGGGAGAAATGGAAAACACAGACGGCCGTGCTCCATATTTTCTGAGCCAAGAGCAGGGAGGGGGGGAGAGTGAGCGATATTTTTCTGGATGTCTGGAGTCAGCCCAAAGGTCCTCCTCTACAAGGACACAACGCAATAAAACACTCAGAGATGAAGTGTCTGATCGGGGACGACAAGGGAGAGGGAGAGGAGGAGGAAGTAGTGGAGGATGTAGCGAGGCCTCCAGAATAAAAGCCAGAGCAGCAGCAGAGGCCCGGTGGTGGAGGAAGAGGAGGAGGAGAGGAGAGGAGAGGAGGGGATGTTTGGGCTGAGAGCAAGAAATGCAGCAGGGCTATTCTGGGTGTCGGCCGTGGGTCCGTGACAGCTTAGAGAGCCGGAGCCGGCCAAGTCAAAGCGCCTGCAGCCAAATGACAAACAGCATCATATATGAATGACTCGGGAGAGCGACAAGATCGCCTGTGCATCAGGGAGCAGTGAATCTAAGAAATGTTGTGCACTGGAATATCAAAAACAAACCGAATGTGGAGAAACAAGGAGAACCGCTGGAGCTGCAGAGATAAGAGCCGGCCTTCAGGGTCAAGTTTTACACGGATTACAGATCCTGAATACGAAAAACAGAGCTTTAAACAATGTAACGTTCATGACTTAACCACGCTGTTAGGCACTTAAGAGCATGATGAGCTTGTTTTCACATTTTTAAGAACTTCCTGTTAAGACTTCCTGTTTCGTGTGCGGCTTTGTTTACCGTCCAATCAGCAACTCAAGAAGAAGAGAAGTATTTCTGCAACATAAAGGGTCCAATCATCTGTTTACAGTGAGTCTCAGTTTCACTGTAAACACTAAGTTCCACAGAGGCTTCACTCTGGCTTGCTTTAGTGGTATGAACCTGACACAGAAACTACATTTCTAGTGGTTCACTTTAAATTAACAGACCTTAAGTTGGCTGGAATAAAAAACGACATGATGCAGATTTGTAAAAAGTCAAGTTTTAGGTTCAGGTTCGGTCATCTTGTGATTATCGTTACTGATAGGAGTCTTCTCTATTACTTCAGAGTGTGTTCTGCCTGCTTCTGCTCTCCATACAGACTGTTTTTCCCACAGACACCAAAGTCTACTTACACATCAATACTACTCAGACTATAAACATACTACAAACCAAAACCAGGACAACTGTACGATCACAACTGAAGGCACCAACAAAGGAACACGTCTTTCAGCCTGTTACAACACAACCCAAACACTTGACTCTAGCGTAAGTCCCGCCTCTGACATGGCAAATAGCCAATCAGGGTTCAAGATTCTGGGGTGGCCTCTCAGATTTCAGGGGGCAGTGTACGGTTACTGACGAGTCTAACTATGCTACTTAACAGACAGAACAGGGGTTAACTTCCTGAAATATAAGCAGTGCAATCCTCTCATATTTGGGGTACAGATTGCCAATATTTATTCACAACGATGGATAACACCACTTATCTTTAAAGCAATTATACCGCTCATGACTGAGGCCAGCTGTCGCTCACAACCTGAGCAACAGGGGGATGACACATGGAGAGACACAGTGATCGTCCAGAACAAAGAGACTCAGAAGAAGGCCAAATTATGACTCAGCTTTGGGCGCTGGTGGCCTAACGGTCTAAGCACATACAGAGGCGATATCCTTCGTCACAGAGGTTGCCGGTTCGATTCCCGGCCGTCCCCATGCTTCCTGTCTCTCTTCAGCTGTCCTGTTACAAAGGCAAAAATGCCCCAAAAACATAACTTAAAAAAATATATGATTCAGCTGAAAGGGGCGGAGTTATGATGCCAGTTTGAAGATAATAGTGATCAATGAAGCAGAGACTTTAACCCTTCAATCAGCTGAGAAGTCAGAAGACATCCAGCCAAATTACAGGAGGTTGGCGTGAGAGTGTGAAGGGTTAATTTAGCTCATGTTTCTGTTTCTTCTACGACCACAACATCCAGGCTCGTGTAGAAGTCCTCCAGCTGGACAAGTTTCCCAACATTACGGACCTGAACTAATTCAGAGAACATTAATATAATGTCTGGAGAAGTCGGAGTTTGAAAGTCAAACCTTTAGAAGCGTTTTGACTGGAACACAGCCATCACAGAGAAGCTCACAGACGTGATAATCACTAAAAAATGGGCATAACAGGCACATTCCCCCCGCTCCAAAAGACTTCCCTGGAAGGCATTCAAAGCGGATCTCTCCTTTCAGACTTCATTTCTTTATGAACTTCGTCTCGTCTCAAGCAGAAGAGTCAATTAAACTTTTTGTGTGGCTTCAGGTCTGAAGTCTGAAACCTGGTGTTTGATTAATAAATGATACACAGTGCATACTGTATGTACACGCCACGCTCCTCAGTGAGCTCTGTGTGAACAGCGCTCTCACTACTCCTCGGCCTTGAAGCTCCATCAGCTTGTTTCATGGATGTAATTCATTCAACGCTTTAATGTAAAGATACAGAAACACCTCGGCCGGTCACGCCGAGCTTCTCGCTCAGCTGGTTCTCACGGCGGCTGATTTCACTAATTAATGACTTTTTCTGGTTGAAGGTGTGGTAATCAGTTCAATGAGCTGCTGGAGCGTTTGGTGCGAATATAAATGTGAGGCTCATTTCTGCTTGATTGAGAATCGCTCCCTCACACTGTACGCTAATGCTAACTCCTGGTCTCCTTCTTCACTCAGGCCCCTTCTTAAAGCTCGACCATAACTCTCTTTAAACATCGCAGCACAAAGATACTCCACCTCTTCTGCACAAATCATGATTTACAAAGCAAACAGAAAGGTCGCGGCTCTGTCCGAAGAGGAGAACTTTGCTACATTATTGATGCGGGGTGCAGAAACTCTCTTTGCACCTCCTCTCCAGAGAGGACTCAGCAAAGGGTCAGAGACAACAAACAGCACAAGTGATGCTGGGAAAACTCGCTCAGGGAGAGCAGAGAGCGTTCTCTCTAAGAGGTTTGAACATGTCGCTTGAGGACGAGGACCACTCTCATCAGAAGAATTCATTATCTGCATGCACTAAGTTATATTTGGTGATATGGCTCTCTCCTGGGTGCTCCCTGCTCTTCCATGTGTGTACATGGAATGCCAAAGCCTGAGGCGGGGAGAGCACACCTCCTTCTCTTTCATGCATGAAAAACCAAGGCAGGGAGAGCAGCAGCAAAGACACCAGGGTACAGAACAGAGCAAGCATCAGTGACGAAACATATGACACTGATTAAATCAGACACAGCAGAAAGGAGGAGCTGGGTGGAGTGGATCCAGTGGAAGTTAACACATTGACTAGAATAGAAACCTATCAGATCCGGAGCTGTGACGGCCCGGACACAGATCTGGTGGAATTTGGCCGTAAGGAAAGGAAAGACAAGCGAATGAAATGAGCGTTAAGGGAAAGAAAAGGAAAGCTAAGGAAAGGTAAGGAACTCCAAGGGAAGGAAAGGAAATGAGCACTAAGGGAAGGAAAGGAAATGAGCGCTAAGAGAAGGAAAGGAAAGGAAAGGAAAGCTGAGGAAAAGAAATGAGCGCTAAGGGAAGGAAAGGAAAGGAAAGGAAAAGAAAGCTGAGGAAAGGAACGAAGAGGAAATGAGCGCTAAGGGAAGGAAAGGAAAGGAAAAGAAAGTTGAGGAAAGGAAATGAGCGCTAAGGGAAGGAAAGGAAAGGAAAAGAAAGCTGAGGAAAGGAAATGAGCGCTAAGGGAAGGAAAGGAAAGGAAAAGAAAGCTGATGAAAGGAAATGAGCGCTAAGGGAAGGAAAGGAAAGGAAAAGGAAAAGAAAGCTGAGGAAAGGAAATGAGCGCTAAGGGAAGGAAAGGAAAGGAAAAGGAAAAGAAAGCTGAGGAAAGGAAATGAGCGCTAAGGGAAGGAAAGGAAAGGAAAGGAAAAGAAAGCTGAGGAAAGGAAATGAGCGCTAAGGGAAGGAAAGGAAAGGAAAGGAAAAGAAAGCTGAGGAAAGGAAATGAGCGCTAAGGGAAGGAAAGGAAAGGAAATGAGCGCTAAGGGAAGGAAAGGAAAGGAAAAGAAAGCTGAGGAAAGGAAATGAGCGCTAAGGGAAGGAAAGGAAAGGAAATGAGTGCTAAGGGAAGGAAAGGAAAGGAAAAGAAAGCTGAGGAAAGGAAATGAGCGCTAAGGGAAGGAAAGGAAAGAAATGAGCACCGGAATACCACGTAGCGGATCCAGATCCAGTGGAAGTTAACACATTGACTAGAATAGAAACCTATCAGATCTGCTGGGATTGGGACGTTGGACGTGTTTATGAAGGTTAATTGTTTCTGAATTTGCAGCATGATTCTCCTGTTAAGGATCTTTTGGGCTGTTGGAGTTCAGTTAGCTTAGTGAGTGTGTAAAAATGCAGCTGGCACCTAAACCTCCGTCATCAACTGCAAATGATTCTCTGTATTTACTCTGCAGACCTGTCTTTGTTAATAAACTGGATCTAGATCTAACTTTCCTCTAACATCGACGTCTCTGTAGCTCTTCACTCTCTCAGGATTGATCTGCCCGTCACACGACACCTCCAATGTTTCTACACATGCTTCCATTACTTCTCTCTCCACTGACACAAAGCGAGGAGGGAAATCTGTGGGGAAAAACAAGAGAGCCCAGCGTCACGCCTGAGTGCGTCTCTAATCAAGCAACAGAGAGCACATTCAGGAGTGTGAGTCGGTGCAAATGTTGGCGTGCATCATGTCTGTTTGTGCGCTCGCTGGATGTCGACGTTTCTACAGTTACAGTGGAAGGAGCAGATGTGGGGGGAGGAGGGGGGGGAGGGGCTGGACCGTGATACTGTACGGGTTTGCATGTTTGCTGCGGTGCTATCTTTGTGAGGGAGTTCAGAACCTGAGAATGAGGACATGTTGAGAAGTGAGGATGCATATGAGCGATGGCAGTTCTCAGGGTGTTGATATTTGAGCTCTTACTTGTTGAAAAGCTGGTTTGAGTGTTTGTGACACATTTTTAAAAACCTCACATCAACAGCTGGAACTAAATACTGACAAGGAAGCTCTAAATGTATGAAAGTTTAAAGGTTCATGTAGCTGATAAAAACTCAGACTCTCTTAAGTTGTTTGACGGATTGATCCCACATCATGTGAGTGATGAAAGTCTCAGCTTCGAGGTTAAAACCATGATGTGAGGCCGTCTTTAGACCAACATCATCCACATCCTCAGGTGGTGAGAACCCTAACTAAACGGATCTTATTGACTTCAGGAGGTCAAACAGATGCTGTAATAACTTCATCATGATGCAGATTCAGGCTTTGTGAGCTCTGTCCTGCCAGAGGATTTTAAAACGCTAGATGTTTTAATGGAGTTTGGACCTCCAGGGTTTGAGGAGCTGATAAGATTTCACAGCATCACATGGACTTCTTCCTTGAGCTGAAATGATGCTGGACTTCTATTTACTCTGTTTGTAGAGGCACAGCAGGAAAGACTCATCAGCTGTTTGAGGACACAGTATCAGACTAGAGAAGCTAAGACAGATCTTAGGAGACCGGTCGTTTCTTCTCATCACTGAAGTTGTAAACTCACAGTTCACTAGTTTTATGGGTCAACATCTTTTTGAAGGAGTTCACCCTGCTAAACAGAAACTAAAAACTAAGCACAACAAAGTGTCCGTCTTAACGTTACTTGTCTCTCCTACAGCGTCCATTACAATTACAATTATGCAAATTAAATGATGACGTCATTTAACGACTTCTAGCGACTTTAACGACAGCCAATAGCTACTTTCCTCACTGAGGAGTTGGCAACACTGATTCTCCCACTCTCTCCCTGTTTCCTACCCTCTCCACTGTCCTGTCCTCTATAAATTAAAGTGTAAAAGCCCAAAATATAACTTTAAAAATAAAGAAATGTCTTATTGGACTTAAAGGTGACATATCACACTTTTTTCATCAACATATATTGGTCTAAGAGGTCCCCAAAACATGTCTTTAAAGTTTATGCTCAAAAAAACACTTTGAAATCAGATTTTGGTCTGCCTGTAAACCCCTCTTCTTCAGTCCTCCTCAGAACAGTCTGTTTTCTCTCTGACCACGCCCCCTCAGGAAGTGGGTGTGGCCTCGGCTCTCCAGCACGTTGATCTAATGTTTACATGTTGGCTGAATATACACGGCTGCTCACAGACCCGCGTTACTTCAACCCTCTGAATCTGATCCAGAATCTGATCCTGATGGAGAGGCGCCTGCAGCAGGACCTTTCTGAACCATTGGTCACAGATTTAGTGTTTCTTGTTGTTTTATTTGTCAGCATGTCGACGTGTGTCTTGGTACACAGCTACCAACATGTAGCTATGTGGTTATGCTAACTAGCGCTAGCACTTATCCATGACAAATAAAAATCATCCACTAGATCTTCAAATCTACAGACGTGGGGAGTCAAAGCGACCTTTGTGTTTATTAAGACAGCCTACAACTAGCATGCCTCCCTCCTAAGCTCCTTGTTAGCACACATGTGTGCAGGGAATGAAAAACGGAGGAGGGGTTGAGTTGTATTTTATACAGTCTATGGGCTGAACAAGCTCCGAGCTCTGACTTCCTGTTACAGACCGGATGGCGTTGTGACAGATTTCAGGTAGAGAACCATTAAAAAGTCCATTAAGCATGATATGTCACCTTTAAGGTAAGCCACATCCACCAGACTAGCCCAGAAAATGTCTTAATTCAAGATGTTACAAGCCCAAAATAAAGACAGAGATTCCTTCAAATGAGGTCCAAATATCTACCAATAGTGGTAGGAACAATTTACTCATTAACTTTTTGAATGAAGACATTTTTCTTATATCAAAAAACTTAACTTTTATAGTACGAAACGTGACAATTAAATTCTTCTTACACCATATGCAGATTTAACTCATTAAAAGGAATCTGGGTCTGAATTTGTCTCGTTACATCTTGAATTAAGTTGGTTTCTGGCTTATATTAAATCTTAAATTACATTTTTTACCAGAAATAAGACAAAATAAGATAGAAGACTTGCTTAGATGCAAGTTTTTTGCACAAACAGGAGAAGAGGTGAAGCTCAGATACTGAATTGTTCGAAAATGTAGGTTGACAACACCGGTGTTCTGTAGATATGTGCTTCATTGTCAAATAGAGGCACCATATTGCGATGGCGCTATCAGTTTGTCTTACCACATCCTGTTACATCATCAAATCATTTCATATTACACGACCTCTCGCTCCATTTGCGCTGTAATAAAAAGGAAGCGTGTGTTTACGCCTTTAAAAGACCTTCATTTCAAATCTCAGGACGCCTGCTCTCGATAGGTAGCACCGTTCAACAGAACACCGGTCCCCTCTGGAACTGTATGGAATTACATTAGTGTGTCATTGTGTGTTGATGCGTGTGTGTGTGATTGGCTGTCAGCAGGGGGGGGGGTGTGTGTTTGATTTGCTGCAGAGAGACATCACTGATTGAGAAGTGGATGGCATAAAGACGAGGCACACGGTCTAAAAATAGTCCGGGACATGGGTTTTCACTGGAGGGGGCTGTGACACTGTGTGTGTAAGAGTGTGTGTGTGTGTGTGTGTGTGTGTGTGTGTGTGTGTGTGTGTGTGTGTGTGTGTGTGTGTGTGTGTGTGTGTGTGAGCCAGTCGGGGACCTCGACTCCTCTGACATTTAATGCTCACACTCATACACACATAATGCAGCCACACTTGAAAACACACTGTGAAATTATGATCACTCCTCGCAGCCTGAGGTCCTGTGCACACAATGCTGCACATATCACGCCCACAGCTACGCTTTTACACCGCCATTCTCTGCACTGCATCGCGGCTTCACCACCCAAAGGGCTGGCAAACAATGCACTGTCCTCTGATGTTCAAACGGGTCTCTTGATAAATTCCTAATTATACAGAAATGACTGAGGAGCGTCTTCCAACGGCCCGTGGGCTGCACAGAAGCGCTCTAAACGCCATGCGGCCTGCCAGTGAGTTTCCAACCAGAGAGCGGTTTCATGCCGGGCCTCTGGGGTTTTTTAAGTCCTGTATGCAGTCTGAAAACATTTTACTCTATAGTCACTGGGGTTAGAGGAGTTTTCCTGGTCTGAAAACTGGGCTGCGTGCCAAAGTAAGGGTAGTGAACTCGTCCTGCTTCATGCTTTACATCCACTCACACGCTGAAGTCCTGCGAGGAGAGCAGGTGCACGACTGACCGGTGCGTCAGCAGACAGCGGGAGGTTTGTAGGAGAAATGGGGTGTTAACAACACAGTTAACCTTCTCTGAATCAATCTTTGGAGATATAATATATATTTTTTGTCCCAGTTGGAGGCGATAGAGAGAGAGAGAGAGAGAGAGAGAGAGAGAGAGAGAGAGAGAGAGAGAGAGAGAGCTGCAGAACAGAAATCAGATTAGAAGCAGAGGAAGAAAAGCTGCAGAGAAAGTTTGGTTTGTGTCTGAAGGAGAGGAGAGGTCGTTCAGAGGAAGCTCTGAAACTCTCAGGTTTCTATGAAATGTTCTCATTAGCTTCAGAGTCAAACTGTTTAAAACAAATACATACTAATGTTTGAGTTTGATCCAAACAAGAAAAGACTTTGCAGGCCTCTCCATTTTCAACCAAAACTGATATCTTGCAACATTTTCGACACGTTTTCTGCACAATTATCCGTTTCTTAAAGCTCCCAGCTTTAAAGCAAACGTTATCTCAAGACTCTTTTACAAACAGAGCAGGTCTAGACCACTCTATGCCAAATTATGAACAGAGACCCAACACCAAGACAGGATAAGACCCAGTATTACCCCACCTTAATCCACCCTGTGCATTGCACCTCACAGTATTTAGCTAGTTACAGCGGAGAGGACAAACTTCCTTTAACAGGCAGAAACCTCCAGCAGGACCAGACTCATGTTAGACACACATCTGCTGAGACCGTGTTGGGTCTGGAAAGAGGGATAGAGGAGAGTAAGAGAGGGTGGTGATAGTGATGAGACGAGTAGTAGAAGCTGATGCCGCTGGAGTCTGGAACGTCCGTATCAGCTGGAGGACGTCTACAGGAGCTCAGAGGAACCTAACCTAAGCTAACAACAACAAAACTATTTCATGGAAATTTATTATACACACATTTAAACATACTTATGAATGTTATATTCCATTTCCACTAAGTCTGTTCTGCCTAATGCGGCTAAATATTGCACACTGTACCTTTAATTTGGTCGCACTGGAACAATGCTAGTCAAACCGCAGTTAGACACGCCGCAATGCTTCAGATATAAGAAATAGAAAACTTGTAAGTGTCTCATGAGGTTGTTGGTGTTCCACTATTTAGACGCACCTAAATGAATGCTCTATCCACCATCGTAACAGAGATGATCTGCAGCACGAGACCACAACAATGCAATGAAGCGGCCTGATACTGGCGGCTACGAGCTTATTGGTACTTCAGTCAGACAACTCACGTTTAAATTGTTTATTGTAGCAGCAAATACATATTCAAGTTTGGCGCCCAGGCTCCGGCCTCATCACTCCCTGCAGATAAGTTTACATGCAGACATTGAGGAGTGATGAGCAAAACATACTAAACACCCCCCCGGAGCCTGCAGGTGGATGCTGGGGTGGCGGTGGGGATGAAAGAAAATTCAGCAATAGGCATGCAGGGCAGCAGAGGCGTTGACAGGCAGAGGGAGAGATGGGAGATTTTCCCAGTTTAAATAGACCGCCAATTTGAGAGGCAGAGGGCAGGATTGGATGATGGATATGAGAGTGGGACATGTCACGTGTACGTATAGCATTGCAGCTCGAGTTGTCTGCCTGAACTAGCTCGCAGGCGTCGCTCCATTTTTGGTAACACTGGTAAAACATCAGTACATGATACCCAACCCAAGTTGGAATAAAGCTCCCATGACTAATTCTAGAAAAGGAAACTGTTACGTTGAACCTCCTGTGTTTGGTGCTACGAAACTGAGCTTGAGTTACGTTGAGGTGACATGTTGTATTTATGATTATTGACTTCCTCATAGTGATCCCTTTCATCATTCCCAACCTCACATGCTGCAGTTTCCCCACCCTCCCACTACTGACGGCTCCCTCGACACTTAACGCCTTCCTTTAACGCGGTGAAGAACACTTCAAACACACACTCGTACAGCAGAAACATGGCTGCACGGTGTATTCCCAGCATGTACAGCATGGTGACAGAACGAGGAGAGGGGAGAGGGAGGGGGGGGGGTTCAGAGGAGTCAGTGCAGAGCAGAGAGCGCCGAGTCGAGCCAGGAGAGGAGGATGATTGGACGTGTAAGGGAGGAACTCTCCTCCATCACAGTCTGTCCTCCGGTCTCTGATGAGATTATTGGACGGCTCCTCCTTCCCTCCTGGCCCCTCTGTGCTGTTGTCTTAAAAAGATTAACCGCACTATTGTCTGGGCCAATAAAGACGGGCTGAAAGGCCCGCAGCCTCGCAGGGAAAGTCCGTGCTCGGTGCTAATTCCGTCCCATGGAGCGTGTCGCCGTCATCCGTCCTCCTGAACCCTCATTACCATCAGCTAACAGAGCTGGAGATCCGACTGGACGCTACAATCCGTCCACTGAGCGAGGACCAGAGGGACGGACTTTGTAGTGTTTCACCTCTTTAGGAAACTCAAGGGGACTCAGAGCTTATCGTAACCAGGAGGTGTGAGCAGCTGACGGACTGTGCTGTTAAAGGAGCTTATTAAACATGATGAAGAGGATGGACTGATATCATGAAGCTTCTTCACAGCTCATTAGAACATCACATCAAATCAGTGACTCTATACTTTAACACTGAGGTCAACCCGTCTCTGCGCTTCTCACACGTCATCAAACAGACTCTGCGTGACTCATAACCTTCAGTGAAGCTCAGATCGGCTTTTTTTAAATGAAAAAATGGGTTAAAAATGGAAAAAGTACTAATTCAAACTCCGGTGACATCCATTCATACTCATACCAATATGCACTGATGGTTATCTCCATGCCACGCCAGTGCCAGTTTGCCCAATGGGGTTGAATCTAAGCCATTTACACACACACACACACACACACACACACACACACACACACACACATACATACACACACACACTCTTACAACAAGGAGCATAACACAATATTCTGTCTTGCCAAGGAAACTTAAAACAGTCACATCCCTTGTTTTCCAATCATTGCTGATGCTAAATCATGTTGGTTGTGCCTACATGAACCAGAATGCATTGCAGCTACACTATTGATAAACTGTCTAACCTCCTTTGTCCCTGGTCTACTATCTTGTCAACTCCTGAGGCGACTTCCTTTCCATCTTCCAAGTTGGCTACTCAGTCAACAACAGTGTCAACTTCCTTAGAAACCCCCCTGACAACTTGTAGGATGACTCTCTTGTCAGTTCCTGGTCTTTGTCAACTTCTGTGCATCTTTTAAAATCAACTTCTTTTCAGCTACCATGTATATTTCCAAGTCCTCTCCCTGGACAACCACCTAGTCAACTTTCGCATCAACACACTGTGTCAACTCCCTTATCAACTTTCTGGTCTATCACCATACATACTTCCTCTTGGGTCGCTTCCTTGCTACCTTCCTGGTCATCTTTCTTGTCAATTTATTGGTCAACTACTTTGTCCCCTTACTGGTCAACTTCTGTGTCATCTTTTGGGTCGACTTCCTGTCAAATTCTTCGTGAACCTGGGAGACTTCCTTGACAACTATCTAGTCTACCACAATGCGTACCTCCCTGTTAACTTCCTTGCTACCTTCCTGGTCATCTTCTTTGTCAACTTCTTGAGCAACTGCCTTGCCCACTTTCTAGTCAGCTACTCGGTCAACTCCAAGGTCAACTTTTTGATCAACTTCCTTATATGTGTCCTTGTCAACATCTGGGCAACTTCCTTGTCAATCTACTAGTCTGTCACCATGCATACTTCCTTGATAACTTCCTTGCTACCTTCCTGGTCAATTACCTTGTCAACTTTCTAGTCCATCACCATACATACTTCCTCGTTAACTTCCTTGCTACCTTCCTTGTCAATTACCTTGTCAACTTTATTGTCAATTTATTGGTCAACTACTTTGTCCCCTTACTGGTCAACTTCTGTGTCATCTTTTGGGTCAACTTCCTGTCAAATTCTTCGTGAACCTGGGAGACTTCCTTGACAACTATCTAGTCTACCACAATGCGTACCTCCCTGTTAACTTCCTTGCTACCTTCCTGGTCATCTTCTTTGTCAACTTCTTGAGCAACTGCCTTGCCTACTTTCTAGTCAGCTACTCGGTCAACTCCAAGGTCAACTTTTTGATCAACTTCCTTATATGTCCTTGTCAACATCTGGGCAACTTCCTTGTCAACCTACTAGTCTGTCACCATGCATACTTCCTTGCTATCTTCCTGGTCAGTTACCTTGTCAACCTCTCGGGCAACTTTCTTGCCACCTTTCCTATTAGCTACTTGGTCAATTCATGGGGCAACTTCCCTTTCAACTAGCTGGTCAACATTCTCTAAACTTAACAAAAGACCCAAGTTGAAATAAACGTCCATGTTCCCTGAAGAGCTCTAGCTTAAAGCTGAAAATGTTAAATGCACACTGACTGAAGGTTTCACTTTGTTCACAGATATCAAGCACAAAGCCAAGTCCTCCATCTGCTCCTTATTTCAGACCCTTAATGCTAATTCCTGTGTATTCCAGCCCTCCCTGCTCCTGCAGTTTAATGCAAAGTGTACTAAAAGGCTAACCGGGGAACAGCGGGGTATCATCCATGTAGAAGAAACATGCAAAGGGCAGCAAGGGCTCACAGCAGAGGACGTGAGGGGTGCTGAAGCAGTCTAATGCTGCTCTCTCTGCCGGAGGGAGGAGGGGAGCAGAGGATCAGTCAGTCAGTCAGTCAGTCAGTCAGTCAGTGGAGACCCTAGTTTCCCCGTCAAGGAGCATTTAAGTCCCCGGGTAAGAGAGAAATCATGAATGATAAAAGAGGAACACACGGGGGGGATCATTGGGAACTAAAGCAATCGATCCTCTCCTCCCTCGTTCGCGTCTTTCACTCTGACATTTGTTAAAACCTCTGGAGGTCCGGCTCTACAGCTGTACATGCCTTTTCAATTAAAGGCTCCTATCTGATCCTTCATGCTTCATTCAACTCTGCTGTTCCTCTGACATACCCATTTATTCACCTTTTTACAGCTACCCCCTGTGTTTGTTTCTATTGACCCTCTCCTATCAAGCACTCGACCAGGAAATGAACGTTGTTGTGGCTGCTCTCTCCACGCTGCTAAATCTCTCCTTTATGTCTTTTAGCATCTTTTTTTAAAGAACACTTCAACATGTTTGGAAATACTTTGATTAAATGTAATGCCAAGAGCGAAGTGAGAAGATTGAGACGCCTCTTAAGTTTGTAGAATGCATTGAGATGAAGAGAAAGGAGTGAATGAGTTTAGAATGAAAAACTAAAAGAAGGTGGGAACAGCCTGGATCTTCCTAAAGATCTAGGAAAAGAGATTTGTGTTTGAAAATGTCTTCTAGAGTATACTTGACCTTCCCTCCCCATTTCTGATGGCACTATTCAATGGTCCCAAAACACCCTGTCACTACGCCCCAACATTGTTCACCAAGATAGTTAAACTTGCCCCAAAAGAACCAACCATCATTTTTACCTTAGAGTTCGTTTGAGATATGAAATGATAATAAGTCATTTTTTAGAGATTTTTGGACTT
Source organism: Notolabrus celidotus (assembly GCF_009762535.1). Lineage (NCBI taxonomy): Eukaryota > Metazoa > Chordata > Actinopteri > Labriformes > Labridae > Notolabrus > Notolabrus celidotus. The sequence continues at coordinate 27,862,117 of NC_048293.1, forward strand.
TTCGACTACTTCCAGTCTCTATGCTAAGCTAGGCTAGCCAGTCCCCTTTGATTTTAGCTCAGCATTTAATAGAAAGATGAGACTTGTGTTATATTTAGCAGATTATATTACAGATCTAAAGAATGAATATTCTAAGCTGTCGGGGATCAGCATGCCCAGGTCTCACACCTGGACCGCCACCCAGCCTTCTACGCACTCCTATATTGCGAGTGGGGGTACCAGTCAATCTACGTTCCAACCCTCACCTATGGTCATGAGCTGTGGGTCATGACCGAAAGAATAAGATCGTGGATACAAGTGGCTGAAATGAGTTTCCTCTGAAGGGTGTCTGGACTCAGCCTTAAGGCTGATTTATACTTCTGCGTTGAATCAAAGGCGTACCCTACGCCGGGGGTCCGCGTAGCTCCTGTACCTACGCAGAGGCCTACGCACGTAGCTGACGTGCACCTCCTCCAAAATGTAACTCCCCGTAGAGCCGACGCGGACGGCAAGCCCTGTGATTGGTCCGCTCGGCGGCTTTGTCTTTCCCGCATTTACAACACTTCCGGGATCCCGGACATCGGCCGCACATCGGCCGTGTATTTCATCTCCTCCTCTCTATTCTTCATGTAATCATGTCTGTATGATAAACAGCAACATGTATCAGCTGTAGATTAACAGAACACGCTCTGAATCTCTGTGGAAAAGGAAACAGAGATCGTAGCGGGGCCGGAAGCAGGAGGCCGGCTATCAGAGAGACCGCACTGCCTTCAGGCGTTTCGGCGGAGAATTGCTGCGTGACATGGACACACTGACGCACAAGTATGTGGTGCTCATGTCTGCGTCAGCCCCTGCTGCGTAGGGGAGACGCAGAAGTATAAATCAGCCTTTAGAGTTAGGGTCAGGAGCTCAGACATCCGGAGGGAGCTTGGAGTAGAGCCGCTGCTCCTTCACATCGAAAGGAGTCAGCTGAGGTGGTTCAGGTATCTGATAAGGACGCCTCCTGGACACCTCCCTTTAGAGGTGTTCCGGGCACGTCCAACTGGGAGAAGGCCCCGGGGTAGACCCAGAACATGGTGGAGGTAATATATCTCCCACCTGGTCTGGGATCACCTCTGGATTCCCCAGGAGGAGCTGGAAAGTGTTGCTAGGGAGAGGGATGCCTGGGTCAATTTGCTTGGACTGCTACCCCCGCGACCCGACCCCGGATAATCAGAGAAAATGGATGGATGGATGGAGAATGTATATTCTGCTGTTTGATATTTGCAGACGTACATATATTGTTATAATGCTATCAAAGTTTCAGATCAGTATGTTAATGTATGTCAGAGTAATGCAGAGATTAGTTTGCGGGCTCCACCAGGTTTCACACAGTTTTTTCTACCACAGAGACTTTGTGACATCACAAAACCACGGAACTCTAGAGGCCAATCAGAAGAGAGGGGGCTTGTTTGGTGAGGGGTGTTCTTAAAGAGACAGTACATGAATTCTCTTGTGCTAGAGGCTGAACTGAAGGACTCACAGACACCAGAGAGAGGTAACTGAGAGGTTTTTGATTGCTACTCAAACCAAGCTTCAACAGAGGTTTATAGAAACTTAAAGGAGTATACTCCTGACACTTTAATGATTGCTTTTGCAGAACTACAGCTATATCATGATATGTACTGTATATGGAATTGACTATGACATTGTAGTCCCCATGCAGGAGCTTTCTGTAGTATAATATTTAAGGGTTAGCCGTGTTTTCTCCTTGAGGATGAAGTTCCTGGGTTCCTCAAAGGGCTCGTGTGTTCCTGGAAACACCTCCTGCGGTTGAACAGCGCAGTCTGTCTCTTATTGTTTCAGTTACAGCTCGGGGAGGTCGCTCCTTTCTGCATATTATCCTCATGGTGCTCGAGCAGCCTCACCACCCAGCATGCAAGTTGAAGCAAACACTGAGAAGTTTTGGTAAATTCTATGTGACCCGGGCCTGACTCGCTTCGTGTTTATCCCCCTCCTCCCCGACTGTTTGAGCTAATCCCTCCTTACAGTACACGTCTCCTCCTTTCCTCTCCTCTGCGTTTGGTTTCTTCTTTGCCCACCCTGCGTGACCGTGTAATTCAGCCTGAACAATACGCCGCAGCCTCCTGCAGCCGCGGCTCGTACGCTCCTCTGATTTCCCCCATGTCCCCCCGACTCTGTTTGTCACGAACTCGGTGTGTCAGCGCCCCGGGGAACGAGGAGTGGTGGAGCGGTGGAGTGGTGGAGGGGGTGGGGGATCAGCGGGACGCCTTAACAAGGTGCGGCAGGGACAATCATGGAGGATACGGTTTGCCCCGTCCGGCTATCTTCTCCTTCCCCATGCCTCATTTTCCACACCTCCCCATTCTGCTCTCTCATTTTCTGTTTATCTCCCACCCTCCTTCATATCTGTTTCTCTCCAGGCCGCCTCGCTCATCACATCCTCTACTCCACTTCTACTTTCATTTACTTTATTTTCCTGTCCACCCCCCTCGGTGACATCGGTATTTTTAGCCACTCTTGGCAGTGTGCAGCTATGTTTGTGGGTGAGTTCGGGATGCTGACCTGATTTCTGCGTCATCCACACGCCAACTACTCCATTTCCCCCCCCATCTCCTTCAAGTGCGGCCCCTGACAGGGGAATAACACCTGTTCCCGGCCCCCCTGAGGTGAGCCACAAATCGAAGGTGGAGCTCAGGGAGGAGGGAGGAAAGTGAGGAAAAAGTTGGGAGGAGTAGTAAAGAGGATGCTTCCCTCCTCCAGCTGCCCCGGCACCCTGCAGGGACACCCGCCGCCCGGCTGGAGAGGAATCATTCAGGGAGCACACCTGAAGGATTATCCTCCATCACAAAGGGTCAATGTTGAGCCACTGGAACAGAGAGGAATTGGATATAAAAGGTGTGCGTTTGAGCTTAATGCTGAGTGAACATGAGTCTGCTGCTGTGGTCAAAGTCAAGAAGAGAAAGACGACTCCAGGTCTAAGACTTTAATTCTTACAAGATGTCCCTTCACTCAGAAATGGTCTCTTATGAATGTAAACAAACAGTTTCCAGTAGAGGTTTAGCACATGATGTCACGGTATCAGGAAGTCAGTATCATGAACCTGACTACATCACCATCCCAACCTAGCTTAGTCGGGATCAGGTTATGTTCAGAGCTTTAAGACAGCTAGTTGTCTTTTAGGCAAGGTTTGGCAGCCTCTCAGTTTCCAACCTCATCATCCATGTAGTGATCTAGGTGGGTCTGGATGCTATAATGAGGCGCTGTGCTGATTGGTGGCCTGAATTTACTCTGAGACCAGTGAAGATGAATGAGGCGGAAAAACACCAAATCTAAAAATGGCGAGCGCTCCAGGAGAACCTGCACTAAGACACTACACATGATCCAGAATCTGGCCTTGCAACCTTCACTCTGCGACACCAAAGCAAAACCACAACATCGTAAGAAGAAGCTGAATCACCTGTGTGTGTTGTGGTTCACATTCAGGCTTATGCAAATCCCTCCTGTCATGACATCACCACAGGAACCAATTCAAATCACCTCGTACGAGCTATCACTTCTACCCAGAGATGTTTTTGCACAAGTAGGACATTTACATGATGAAATCTGTACAGGATGTCATCCCACCACAGCTTTATAGAATGTTGTATCAGGAGGATGTGGTCTCCAGCGTGGGACCACTTTGATTCTATCAGAAAATAGAGTCAAAATGTTTTCCCGATGTGACTGATGTTGTATTTTGAACGCCACAAACGTCACAGGTCTGATGTCAGCTCTGTATTTTCATGCTTCAGTGACAGAGAGTGACTTCCTGTCTGTACTGCTGAAATCATGTGCATCACTCTTTAAGAGTTGTAGTCCCTGTGCAGATCCCTCTAGTTTTTTTTACCCAAGGTGTCTTAGATACCGGAGCCCATGAGAAACAACAACAGTTTATCAGAAGGAAAATCAAACCCCTCAATTTCAAACTAACAATAATTTCCTGCAGGCTTTGCTTTTGTACCCTCAAGCTTAAAAATCAGGGTCATATGAAAGTCAGGAAACAAGACTTTAGTCCCCAGATCACAGTAGAGATCCTTAAACTTTAAGGATCTCTGTCAAGTCCAACTGTCCTTAATTCAAGCTGATATTTGTCTGGTCACTCTTTGTTTTTATCGCTTTCCTGACTGCGGGCGGCAATTTTGCAGGATGTTGTGCACTCAGACTTGGTGAGGGGGCGTGTCCTGGTGGGAAAGTGACAGCAGAGCGTACCCTGGTACCTCTTTTCGACTAACGCAAACCGGGTTGTATTTCTGGGCTGCTAGCGCTGGTGCAGAGCTGGTTGAACTCGTGAACCAACACGGCACCCGTTTGTTTTTCTACCCGCTCGAGCCCGTGGAAGAGGCACGTCATGACATCAGATTTACGTGACCGCTTTTCCCAGCAGCGCTAGCGTGAACTTTCCCTCACAACAACAACGATGGTTCTCAATTGAGCCGGCTCCGCACCGGCCCTGAAACTGCCTCGGTCGAAAAAGGGGTATCTGAGAATTTAAACAAATTACTGAAGGAATGAAACTAAAAAGAGAACATGAGAAACTAATAGTGGCATTTGCAGCATGTTTCTGTTGTTGCATTGGTTCTGAATTTTTGCAAGCTGTACATTTCTCCTAATGAAGAGGGTTTAGGTTCTTGCACACCAGTTAGCCTTGTTAGCCACAGTAGTTCTGGACCTAGAGGGCTGAAATAGAGGTCTTTAACGGAGGTACCCTGAAATAAAAGGTGCAGACGTGTGAGACTTGGCTGATATAAATGTTGGTCTCACTTCACCTGATGCTCGGTGTCCCTGACTTCTCCTTTCTTTCTCCCCACAACGTTTCCTTCCCTCTTTATCCAGTCTCCAGCTGTTCACACATCCAGACCTCCTCCTCCTCCTCCTCCTCCTCCTCTTCAGATCTGCTGGAGCTGGAGAGGTACACACACTGCCTGCCTGCTATTTCCGTCTGGCATGCAACAGCCACTCTAATTCTGCAGTCCTCGCACACACACAGACCTTCATTCATTCAATTTGAGCCAAACGCACAGCCGGGCCGCTTTAGTTAGTTACCATTAGAGTTATCTGTCTGTCTCTGCGCAGCGAGGCCGGCAGACATAGACTGACGGGAATCAACACAAACAGGGATGACACATGACAAGGAGGAAAGAAATGACACGGGAACATGGCAGGCAAAAACGTGTCCCGGGGGGGGAGGAGCCGGCTGACATGTTTTAAATGAGAGTCATCTGATCAGTACGCAGAGTTTGTCCTTCAATGTTGTTTCCCTTTTGGACACAACAGCAACGTGGAGGCTGGACAAACAGGGGAACTCAGCTGGGAATCAAACCCAGACAATGACAGCAGTGAGACGCAGTTAGAGTGGTAAATAAATTAGACAGAGAGAGGTCTGACTGTTTTAAAATCACACTAACTGACTGTCTTCATTTGGATTCTGCTGACTCAGTGAGGTATCTTTAGGCACCATGCGGTCAATAACTGCTGTCCTTTATTTTGCTCTGTCGGTTTTTCTGAATGAGTGTGTATGTGGTTTCTGCAGCCAGATCTCCAGTGAGTGTTATTTTAAATAGAGCAACCATAGACTGTATAAATAATGGACATAATATCCGTGACGTCACTCATCTGTTTCGGAAGCGCTGATTTGAGGCCAATCGGCGGCGGCAGCCATATTGGAAATATTGAAGTCAACATAACTGCTGTCGAGCGAGTGTGACGTAAAGAGGCGGGCTTTGAGCCTCCTAGCTAACAGCTAGTCTTCCTGCCTGTCAATCAGTCACTGTCCAGTGTGTGCCGATGGAGAAATGAGCTATCCAGACTACACTTGTTTTTTTCCAGAGCCAGCCTCAAGTGGACACTTGATGAACTGCAGTTTTTTTCCAAAGTTATATTTTTGGGCATTTTGGCCTTTAATGGACAGGACAGCTGAAGAGAGACAGGAAATGTGGGGAGGAGAGAGAGGGGGAGGACATGCAGTAAATGGTCAAGGCTGGACTCTGTACATGGGGTGCTCACTTAGATCGCTAGGCTAACGGTGCACCAAGTGAGTGTTATTTTAAAATAGAGGAACATGACTTTGTAGCATGGCAATGGTGGAGGAAGCTTCTAGGGGAATCCCTCAACCTCCGGTCTAAAAATATGAGGCCAATAGGGAAGTGTTAAAAACTGCAGTTCCTCGAGTGTCCACTTGAGGCTGGCTCTTGAAGTACCGGAGACCACATACACACCAATTCAAAAGAGACGATCTTTACAGCAGAAATAAACATGTTTACAGTCTGGTTCAAAAGACGAGTGTAGTCTGGATAGCTAATTTCTTGTTCGGCACACACTGTACGGGGGGTGAATTATTTCATAACGCTGCAATTTCGAAGATATTAAGATTACGAGTCTTCCATTACGAGAGGCACAGCTGACTTGATTGACAGGCGGGAACACTGTAGCTGTTGGCGAGGAGGCTCAAAGCCCGCCTCTTTACCTCACACTCACTCTACAGCAGTTATGTTGAGTTCAACATTTCCAATATGGCTGCCGCCGATGATTGGCCTCAAATCAGTGCTTCAGAAACAGATGGGTGACGTCACGGATACTACGTCCATATTTATACAGTCTATGGTGTCCACAAATAAATTAATGAGCGAGTCAGACCAAACCTGTTTCTTGAACCAGGCTGTTAACATGAAATCATGAAAACCTAATGGGGATCCTTTGGTTTTTGGTGTCAGCCTCTAGTGGGCACTCAAGGAACTGCAGTTTTTATGCACTTCCACACTGGCTTCATTTTTCTACACCAGAGGTTGCCTCGTGGGTAAGACACAACTCTCTTCAGCTTCCTCTGTCACATCCAGTTACATGAACACATCCACACTGCACTCATTCACTGGTCTCTCTCTCTCTCTCTCTCTCTCTCTCTCTCTCTCTCTCTCTCTCTCTCTCTCTCTCCACTCTCTCTCTCTCTCTCCACTCTCTCTCCACTCTCTCTCTCTCTCTCTCTCTCTCTCTCTCTCTCTGCACCACACACTCCCAAAAAACACAAACACACACATGGCGCGTTTCATATCGTCAATATTCATGTCAAGCATTTTTCAGCCTGAGAAAGCAAAAACTGCTCTGGCGTAAATTGTTAATGTGACCAACGGGATATGAATGAGCGTGCACCGTGAGCTGCTCTCCGACAGCTGAACAAACGCTGCTGCCCACATGTCGTCCACAGATCTGAGCAAAACCACCACGACCACACGGACACCGGCACTCTTATCTCAGCCGCCATGAAACCACCAGCAGGAGGAATGCTTCAGCGTTCACCTCCACCTTTAAAAAACATACAACAAACAGTTCCACTGGTGATTCCCATTCCTTGTTTTTAAAACCCCAAAATATGTAAAATAGCAGCCTGGATTAAAAGCAGTGGAATTGCCCTTTAACTCTCTTAATACAACTGTTAACAAAGCAAAGTGTGCGCCAACATTTCATCCTTTATCGCAGTATGACTCACCGGCTTAATAGCTCCTGTTCAAGGCTAAATAAGTCTATCCATTCACTTGTGTAAAGAAAGAATTAATCAGCTCTCAGAGTAAAACCGCCTCTAAAACAAACTTGTTTTCCTCCAATAAGAGTTCAACGTTCACCTCCCCACAGTGCGCCCGCAGGTCGAGGACAGTCATGTGTATCAGTCCCACCAGCTGCTTCTTTTCACGCAACACTGACGAGCTCTCACCAGGAGGACGTAACAGGCTGCAGAGGGTCACACTATCCCCGAAAACCTCCAGAGAGATGATCAACCAGCGCAGGAACAAGGGCTCCACATCCTCACAGCGAGGAGTCAACATACACACATGATGCACTTTACATCTCTATAGAATCTGTCAGTGTTCTTATCCCCATGTGTCCCTCCAACAGACATGCACGAGAGTCAGGAGATGATTCAAGAGCACTTACGCTAGAATATCAAGAGCAGGCTAAATGCCACCATCCGCTGAAAGCTCCTCAGAATAAAAGAGCAAAGATGTCTCTCTGAATAAGATCAAGAAACAAACTCTCAGTAGATCATGATGCAAACACAGACACGGTTTCTGCTGCTGCAGATCTGTTTATCATAACGTGTGCTAGCTCCCCCTGCATGGTACACATCTATTATAGAAGGTTATACAGATTACTGCTGAAACAGGAAGGAGAGGCAGAGTGTTGAAGAACTGAGGGGAAGCTGGGACAGGATGGTAGCTTCTTATCATGAAGTGTAAATATGATGAGCTTGACTTTAAAGCCACTATAAGGAGTTTTTAACTGGTTGTGAAACTGAAACTGAGGCCTCTATATGACCTAAACAAGCAAACAAAACCATCAGAAACAAGACTGACAGTTCCTATGGGATCATTCTGAAACCTGAAACACTGAGAGACAACCTTTCTTTAGGTTTTCAGAAGCATAGACTCAAACTGAGTGACACATTTGACTTTTTAAGGAAGCAGGATGAGATCTACAAAGTTATAAGATCTTTGCCCACAGGAGGCGCCAACATCAGGAGCAACCAAGGGTCAGATCTGGGGTCCATAAAACGCCCATATTTCATTATGTGTTATTTTAAATAGAGAAGCTTGACTTTGTAGCATGGGGATAGTGGAGGAGGCTTCCAGGGGAGCAAGGTTTTGGAGTGCTGGGTTCCAGGGAGATAAGTTCCGAAATGCTTGGTTCCGGAATACTGGGTTCCGGAATGCTGGGTTCCAGGAAGCTGGGTTCTGGAATGCTTGGTTCCAGAATACTGGGTTTTGGAATGCTAAGTTCCAGAATGCTTTGTTCCTGAATACTGGGTTCCTGAATACTGGGTTCCAGAATACTGGGTTCCAGAATGCTGGGTTCCAGAATACTGGGTTCCAGGGAGATAAGTTCCGAAATGCTTGGTTCCGGAATACTGGGTTCTGGAATGCTGGGTTCAGGAATACTGGGTTCCAGGGAGATAAGTTCCGAAATGCTTGGTTCCGGAATACTGGGTTCTGGAATGCTGGGTTCCAGAATACTGGGTTCCAGGGAGATAAGTTCCGAAATGCTTGGTTCCGGAATACTGGGTTCTGGAATGCTGGGTTCAGGAATACTGGGTTCCAGGGAGATAAGTTCCGAAATGCTTGGTTCCGGAATACTGGGTTCTGGAATGCTGGGTTCCAGAATACTGGGTTCCAGGGAGATAAGTTCCGAAATGCTTGGTTCCGGAATACTGGGTTCTGGAATGCTGGGTTCAGGAATACTGGGTTCCAGGGAGATAAGTTCCGAAATGCTTGGTTCCGGAATACTGGGTTCTGGAATGCTGGGTTCAGGAATACTGTGTTCCGGAGTACTTGGTTCCGGAATGCTGGGTTTTTAGAATGCTGGTTGGGGGCCTTAAAGAGACAGTAGCTGAAATGAAGCATTTCAGACAGAGGTTGATGGTTTTTAAAGACACCAGCCTGACATAATAAAGAATTCTCTGTGCTGTGAGTCACGTAAAGCTGCTACAGAGAGATCAGAGGGACGATATAAGGCCTGATATTGAACAAAACACCCTCTCTTTACAGTTTCAAGACTGAAAATAGTGAGGGACTCTATATTTGTTTTGAATAGTGCATGTGTCTGCTATATAATGTTTGCAATGTTGACAATAACAGTAAGCATTTCTTCTCCTTCTGATCAGCATTAATGTGGTTTAACTTTGGCTTTGGACTCCACATCCTAAATCAGAGTGACACCACGTCATGTGACCAGGACCAGGAGGAGAGAGAGGAAGGGGACGAGGAGGAGGTATGATGTCATCGCCGGTGACTTTTCTGTGAACAATCACGAGTAATGACTACGTGTGTGTTCATCAAGAGAGCACACATTTACTAAAACAGAAAGAGTTAAGGGGAAACTCTGGAAGAGGATGAGGAGGAAGAGGAGGAGGAGGAAGAGAATGAGGAGGAAGAGGAGGAGGAAGAGGAGGAGGAGGAGGAGGAAGAGGAGGAGGTGGGGGAGGAGGAAGAGGAGGAGGAGGAGGAGGGGCTGCTTTTTTGGTCCAAAGTCTGTGCGGCCATGCGAAAGGTGTGCACGCATGATTATATAAGACTGTCTGCCTGGGCCCACATGTGCATGCATGTATCTTTGCCTGGATACACGTGCAGGTACTCTCACACACACACACACACACACACACACATACACACACTCTGTCCTGCTCCTGTGTGTGTGTGTGTGTGCTCATGCTATATTCACTACATGGACTCAGAGAGCAGCAGCAGCAGCAGCAGCAGCAGCAGCATTAGAAGCCTCATTAGCATAATGCAGGACGCAGGGAGGGATGCCATGTTCTTCATTTGCTTCTGCCTGATCCTGTCTGATGGAATGTGTCACGTACACCCCCCCAACCCTTCTGCTACACACACACACACACACACACTCACTACACACACACGCTCACTACACACACAAACCTACCACTCTGTCCTCCCTCAGGTCCTCTCTCTCCTCTCCTCCTCTCTTTTCCTTCTCCTCATCTGTCTAAATGTCCATTAATGCTGTCTCCCTCCTCCTCTCTGTCACTCCTTTCCTTCCTCTTCTTCTATCTTTCCTTCATCACTTCCTTCTTTATTTATGCCGTCCTTTCACTTTCCTGTCCTTCTTTTCAGGACGTCCCTCCTCCTACCTTTTTAAGTCCTGAAACATTTAGCTGATTAATTCTTTGGAAAATGTCAGATATCTTCTCGGTCCGGGTCCTGTTTTATATTTCTGTTAAACTGAGAGTAACCGAAACTTAAAGAAGCATTAAAAAGGTTAAATTCTGACCTCTATACTGCGCCCATCTTCTATCTACTGCATACAATCCCAGGAGTAATGAAGGAAATACATATGAATACTTTAAAATGAGTATTCCTCCTGCTGGTTTTGGACGCCACAGTGTGTAATCTCTGGCGTTAGCATGGTGGCGTTGAGCTTCACTGAGTTTGTACTAGAAATGCTTCACTAGCTGCCCGCTAGCTCGTAATGCTAACCCAGCCAATGATAAAGCCACAATCAGCACAGATAACTCAAACCACTGCACACTGACGAGCAGCTGCTTCTGCTCCACATGGACGTTTACTCCAGGAGCATGATGGGAAATAATCTCAATTAAAGCTGGTTGTGGTCACTATAAAAAACCCAGTCTTTAATGTACACCCGACATATATGTATGCTATATATATGTATAGATATGCATTATACATAATCTACTACCTGTGCAATCTAAACCATCTGACATGCTGTATACATTATTAACCTCCAACATACATCATGTATGTGCAATATTTACAATTAAGTATGCAATAAACATGATCTACCCTGAGATATATATTAACCCATGTAAAATATATATGATCTAATTAGCAAAATACATTATTTACATTTCAGTACACATTATCTCTCCTGAAACATACATTACTTACAGTACAATAAACATTATCTGCTCCTTTTTGCTAATCTAGTTATTAAAATACAGTATTTACATTATCTCATCTGCAATATACATTGTCCAAGATGCAATATTAAGATATATGTACCATGCAATATACATTATCTAGATACCCTATTATCTGTGTAATCTGCACCCCTCAGTGTGCACTTCACATTACCTTTTGTTGAATATACATTATCTGATGTGTACGGTGGCCCTGAGAGCTCACAGCACTGCAACTTAAGAAAACACATGCAAAAAGACAAAGCACAAGCATATTAAGAAAACATCTTCATCAACTTGACAACGCATGTGCAGCATTTACAAAAACGCGCTGCAAATAGACCACAACACAACACATTACAAAAACGCGCTGCAAAGACCACAACACAACAGAAGTGTTTCCAGAGGACACTTACAAGTGATGCACACTTCCGGATATGCTTGTTGATGCGGGTTTTGAATCGGAGTGCTAGTTCTCTTACCGTCAGTGGTGTTGGAAGTGAGATAAAATAAGTGTTTTTGATTTATTTTAACATTGTGACCGCATGATTTACTCTATTGCAGTGATCACTGTTAAACTATCGTTAGCCTTTTGTTTGTAATTAGCCTGCCAATTCTAATAACCTGATAAAATAAATACACACGGTTAACTCATTGTGAAACCATAGACTTCACACTATAGTGTGAAACACCATGTTAACTGGTTATAGTTACTATCAGAACCATTAATAGGGGACAAGCAAGTTATACTACCGGTGGGTTTTGCTGACATGGCAAACTAAATGACTTTGAAACATGACTGGCGATCTTTAAAATAACTAATTGCAAATTGAAGGCTACTAACACTGGTTAACACTGGATAACTTCCCTATGGAGATAAAGTAAGATTGGGCATAATATTGGCATGCAGTGAGAGGAAATACATCTCTGTCCCTATGACTGTTTCTTATGAGTGCTGTACTGGAATTCCAATGCAGTTAAGGTAAAAGTGTGTAACTTTAGGCAATAGAGTAAATCATGCGGTCACAATGTTAAAATAAATCAAAAACACTTATTTTATCTCACTTCCAACACCACTGACGGTAAGAGAACTAGCACTCCGATTCAAAACCCCCGTCAACAAGCATATCCGGAAGTGTGCATCACTTGTAAGTGTCCTCTGGAAACACTTCTGTTGTGTTGTGGTCTATTTGCAGCGCGTTTTTGTAATGTGTTGTGTTGTGGTCTATTTGCAGCGCGTTTTTGTAAATGCTGCACATGCGTTGTCAAGTTGATGAAGATGTTTTCTTAATATGCTTGTGCTTTGTCTTTTTTTTTTTAAAGTTATATTTTTGGCCTTTTGCCTTTATTTGAGAGGACAGCTGAAGAGAGACAGGAAATGTGGGGAGTAGAGAGTGGGGGACGACATGCAGGAAATGGTTGACCGGCCGGGAATCGAACCGGCAACCCCTGCGACGAGGACTGCAGCCTCTGTATGTGGGGCGCTCAGACCGCTAGGCCACCAGCGCCCCGTGCTTTGTCTTTTTGCATGTGTTTTCTTAAGTTGCAGTGCTGTGAGCTCTCAGGGCCACCGTAGATGTGCTTTATATCTGCCCTGCAATAAACATCATCCACTGTTCAACACACACTCTTTGCGGCGCAGTATGCATTATCTTCTGTGCGTTACACACCATATTTTATACAGTGGATGGTTATCTCCTGTGCTTTATACTCTATCTGCTGTGCAATATACACCATCAGTGCATTATGTACTATTATTTCTGCAATGTCCACTACCTACGTTCAATATATTATTCAATTGACATTATTTACAGTTCAGTGTACATTATCCACCATGCAATATATTCTTTCTACTGTTATTCATAATGTAGCATGTGTTATACATTATCTACTGTGCTATATAGTCCTCCTATTGTGCAGTGTACATTATATACTGTGCACCATAAACTACCTGTTGTGCAATATATATTATTTAATGTCCAGTTTGAATCATTTACTTTGTTCAGCAGAGCTACCTCTGCAACTCACCACTGCACTTTATCATATTATTTTAGCCTGTACATATTAGTCAAGCCTATTTGTTGTTTCTTTGTATTTATAGCTGATGTTATTGTTATTATATTTTTATTTTATTTTTTATTGTAGGTCTTATTCCTATTCTTATGCCTTGTACAAAGAGAGCACAGTTTACTAAAGTCAAATTCCTTGTGTGTTCAAGCATACTTGGCGAATAAAGCTGATTCTGATTCTGTATACATATTTAAAGGGCCATACACACATTTATCCTGCAGTGTTTGTTTAATGGAGGATGTTTTGCACATATTGCTCGTTCATTTTGTGTCTTTAAGTTCAAGTAATTTACGTAATATTGTTTTATATTTTATTATGACATCAAAACCTTTCCTTTCCTCTTGATCTTAGTGCTGCTTTTGACACAGTTGACTACAAGATACTACTGGACAGACTTGAAAACTGGGTGGGAATCTCTGGTGCAGTACTAAATTGGCTTAAGTCCTATTTAAATGACCGGGACTATTTTGTGTCTATAGGTAAATACACATCTGAGCGGATGAAAATCGTATGTGGAGTACCTCAGGGATCCATTCTGGGGCCTCTACTATTCAACATCTACATGCTCCCCTTAGGTCAGATAATAAGAAACAACCAAATAAAATACCACAGCTATGCAGATGACACACATATTTACATCACCATATCACCAGGGGATTATAGTCCCATACAAACACTGAGTAAATGCATCGAACAAATCAATGACTTGACGAGAGACAGAACTTTCTTCAGTTAAACAAAGAAAAAACTGAAATGATTGTTTTTGGAGGAAGAAAGGTTAAAGGTTACTGCTCAGCTCCAATCTGCAATGATGAAATGTTCAAACCAAGCCAGAAACCTTGGTGTAGTCTTAGACTCAGACCTTAATTTCAGCATCCACATTAAGACAATTACAAAGTCCGCCTACTATCACCTTAAGAATATATCAAGGGTTAAAGGACTCATGTCTCAGCAGGATGCAGAAAAACTCCTCCATGCATTTATCTTTAGCAGACTAGACTACTGTAACGGGGTCTTTACAGGACTCCCTAAAAAGTCCATCAGAGGACTGCAGCTCATACAGAATGCTGCTGCTCGAGTCCTAACAAGGACCAACAAAGTAGACCACATCACTCCAGTTCTTAGATCTCTACACTGGCTTCCTGTCTGTCAGAGAATAGACTTTAAAATCCTGCTGATGGTTTATAAAGACCTGAATGGTTTAGGCTGATCTGCTACTACTTTATGAACCACCTGGACCTCTGAGGTCATCAGGTCCTGGTCTGCTTTCAGTCCCTAGAGTCAGAAGGAAACATGGTGAAGCAGCGTTTAGTCATTATGCTCCACATATCTGGAACACACTCCCTGAAAGCTGCAGGTCTGCTCCAACTCTCACCTCTTTAAAATCAAAGACTAAGACCTTTTAATTTGCCACTGCCTTCCTATCTTAGATTATTTTAACTCACTTTAAATTAAAATTTAATGTAATTTTTAATATATTTCTAATTTTCCTTTTCTTTTCTGTTTTATTATATTTGTCATTTTAATTATGTTCTTTTATGCCTGTCTGAATGTTTCCAATGCTTTTAATGTTTTAATGTAAAGCACATTGAGTTGCCCTCTTGTATGAAATGCGCTATACAAATAAAGCTGCCTTGCCTTGCCTTGCCTTTCCTTTCTATTCCATATCATTTTACTGTTTATAAGTCGGCCATTTTTCTTTCTCAAGTCAGGAAGTTCTGCCAGGATGGTTAATGAATTTAATAATAATAAAGTAGTTTATGTGTCTGGGATCCTTCTCAGTTATGGCGTCTCATAAGTCTGTTAGAGTCAGACACAACGTTTATGCATAACTGAAATAAATTGAATGAATCAATCTGAATAGATGTAGTAACATTTAACAGCATTCAAAGATGAGAGGAGTTCTTACACCTTCATGTTGTTTAAATTTAAGATGTTTGAATGTCTCTTCACTGAAAGAGTTTCTGTTGCAGTGAAATGAGGAGAGGTTTATGTTCTGCTCTCGTCTGTAGTTTAAGTAACTTAAAAGTGGAGTTAAGCACTGTGCAGTGTTGGAGTAAATGTACTTGATAACTTTCCAGCTCTGCTGACGGATTAATCAATAATGAAAATGATGGCTGGCTGCAGTTCAGACCCACCTGATCTCTTCCTTCCTTCCTTCCTTCCTTCCTTCCTCATCGTCCTCCTCTCATTTCCCTGCTTCCTCCGCCGCCCGTCATGACCCATCTTTGTTATTAAAAATTTAAATGTTGTCTGCCTCTTTGCTCTCATTAGACGGAGTAAAAACAGACGAGCGTGGAGGGATGACAAACAGTAAACCTGTTTAAAACCTGCAACATTGCAAAAACATGTCACACGCCTGAGCCGGCTGAACCGCGAGGACAGCCTGTCTAATTTCTGTCTCTTCCTCCGCCGCCTCTCGCGGCCCGTCTTCGTTATTAATCTGACACTTTCCTTCCCCTGAGTCAACACTTTCACCGCTCGATATTGCCTTGCCTTGCAGCCAGACGGGAGGAGGGGGGGAAAAACACATGAATGTGCTTTGAATTTTGAGAAAGGATGCCATCACACACCATGCCCCAAAATATCAGGTCAGTCCGGTTAGAAAGAGAGGATGGAAATAAAGAAGGCAGTAATGTGCAGCCGTGGCTCCGTGTCTTTATTTTAAAGCTTTCACAGTTTGGGAAATTAAACTTCGATCATTTCTTCTTCAACACACTCATGCCTTTACAGTAAATATGAAGCTACTGCCAGCAGAGAGTTAGCTGCTGAATGCTGTTAGCTACTTCCAAAGCTAACAAAATCAACACTTTACAAATCCACATGTTGAATTTTGTTCCTTTTAAATCTTAGACTGTTTGATGAGACGTGGATTTTAAAGGTGAAACCTGTGCAGACGTGTCTCAAACCTTCATTTCTGTAGAAGTTCTTTTTGAGTTTCATTGTTTCTAAATCTGAAGCCTGTTCTTCTTACTGGAATCAACAGAGCTACTACAGCTACTGCAGCACAATTATCCCTGTGTTTGCCCATCGTACCTTTCAGTCATGTCAGTTCAGGATGCAGGGATCTGATATTATATAAGCTGATAGATTATTATTTATCATTCTGGGTGGCAGAATACAGTCTGACATTAAGTGCACAGAAGAAGAAGAAGAAGAAGAAGAAGAAGACTTGAAGACTTGAAGAAGAAGAAGAAGAAGAAGAAGAAGAAGAAGACTTTTGACTTTCAAATTAATTTATCAAAGCAACAGTTCAAAATAGAAATCTTAAATATCCATCACATTTCCATAATAATTTTAAAAAAAGACACACCCACACAAACACTCACAATGCCCTCCTCACTTCAAACTTTCAATTTTAAAATGCCATCTTTATTAAGTCGACAAGAAGAAGAAGAAGAACAAGAACAAGAAGAACAAGAACAAGAAGAAGAACAAGAACAAGAAGAAGAAGAACAAGAAGAAGAACAAGAAGAAACAGAAGAAGAACAAGAAGAACAAGAACAGAAGAAGAACAAGAAGAACAAGAACAAGAACAAGAACAAGAACAAGAAGAACAAGAAGAACAAGAAGAAGAACAAGAAGAAGAAGAAGAACAAGAAGAAGAAGAACAAGAAGAAGAACAAGAACAAGAACAAGAAGAACAACAAGAAGAAGAAGAAGAACAAGAACAAGAACAAAAGAAATAATAACAAGAAAAAAGAACAAGAACAAGAAGAAAAATAAGAAGAATAAGAACAGAAGCACAAGAAGAAAGAAGAAAATAACAAGAAAGAAAGAATAAGCAAAGAACAATAAGAAAAGAACAACAAAAGAAGAAAAGAAGAACAAGAAGAACAAATAAGATAACAACAACACAACAACAACAAGAAGAAGAACAAGAAGACAATAAGAAAAGAATAAAACGAACAAGAATAACAAGAAGAACCATAACATAATACAAAGAACAAAAACAATAACAACAATAACAAGACAAGAAGAAACAATAACAAGAAAGAACAAACAAGAAGAAAAATAAGAACAATAACAATAGAAATAAGAAACAAGAAGAAAAAACATAACAATAAGAAATAATCAGATAATAACAAAGAAGAAGAATAAGAACAAGAAAATAAGAACAAGAACAACAAGAACAAGAATAATAACAATAATAAGAATAACAAGAAGAAGAACAAGAAGAACAAGAAGAACAAGAAGAAGAAGAACAAGAAGAAGAAGAAGAAGAAGAAGAAGAAGAACAACAACAACAACAACAACAACAACAAGAACAAGAACAAGAACAAGAACAAGAACAAGAACAAGAACAAGAAGAAGAAGAACAAGAAGAAGAAGAAGAAGAACAAGAAGAACAACAACAACAACAACAACAACAAGAACAAGAACAAGAACAAGAACAAGAACAAGAACAAGAACAAGAACAAGAACAAGAAGAAGAACAAGAAGAAGAACAAGAAGAAGAAGAGCAGCCACAATGAAAGTAAAAATGGCGTCACCGGTGTGGATGTTTTCACTGTTTCTGATCATAACAGGATGACAGTTTGCCAAACATCTGCTACAAGAGGAGGAAGAAGGAAGTCTGAAACACAATGAGTCTTACTGGTTACCAAAAAGGTTATTATCCACTGAAGATGTATTCAAGAGATACGATACAGCAGCAGCTGAAGCTAGCATTAACTTCAGCATTAGCACCAAAAGAGCTGCTGGAAGTTCATCAGAGACTCAAAGCTGAAGAGATCAACGACAATAAATCTGTGAATGAACACCCGGGATCATGTGACTCCAACAACCCAGAAAATGACTCTCAGGAACTAGATCAACGACTCTGTCTGCATGCTGACGACTCTTTGAGGCTTAGATTTTCTAGCACCGTTCACCAGTTTGGTTAGAACTCATTTCGACCGAGTTCAGCGGCCTTTTGGATCAAGCTTTGAATTATCAGGACCTGGATGACTGAAAACCTTTACAGCGGATTTTCAGGACTTGATGACCCTCCCTATTTCTAAGAGTTTCAACAGCTAATGGTGTCTTTGGAACAGTATCCTGAGTCTACTCTGCAGACGTACCCCTACCTGCCCTGTGTGATGTGATCTCTGCACACATTCAGACAGATATAAGTCCTGTGAGTATGTTCAGTTTGACAGCACATCATGCATCTCTCATATCGGTCATATTTCACAGGTTAAATCATTTCAATTGAACACAGCATGATATCAAACTATATCAACTCCAGGCTTCCTCGTGTGAGTGTGACGTCAGAGGAAAGATGGCCGCCATGAAAAAGGGGAAACATGCATCACTGACATTCAACACACCTGAAGACCACGTGTGTGTTACCTTCATGTGTTCATCTCTGCAGTTAACTAAATATAAAAAGCACAGCATGACAGCTGCTACAGACGTGTGTGTGTGTGTGTGTGTGTGTGTGTGTGTGTGTGTGTGTGTGTGTGCATACTAATCATGACACACTCCACAGAAACAGCCCTGAATGTCAGCGTATGCATGAACCGATAAAGTTAATTAAAGAGTAGGTATCTCAAAAACAGGATGCACATACAGAAGTGAACACACACACACTCTATGCATATTAACACACACACACATGTGCATGGAGCTGCAGCAGCGGCAGCATTAAAGGTCACTGTCGCTGTCAGCGCCCTGAGCGATGTGTAACAACGTGTCACTGAGCTGTCACAACTCAAAACCATACAGCCAGTGAAAAACCTCAGTGTGCCCGCCTGTCAGGCCCCCAAAAAGCACACGGCTGAGCTGCACACACACACACAAACACACACTGTCATGCATTTCACATATATGCATCATACACACACGTCAGTCTCTCACTGGATCAGGACGAACTGGAGTCTCAGAGGCGGGTCATTTACACCTTTAATTCTCACTGTCTCGTTATGTCTGCACGAAATCTGGTTTTTAACAGCTCGTGTGTCCGTGAAGTAAATCTCTTGTTTAAATATTTGTCTTAAGGGTGTTCGCAGCCGGTCTGAAGTCCTGTTGTTTCAGGACATTCAGGTTTCATCAGACTAAAGAGAGCTCCCCTCGTCGTAGCGTTCCCACCTGTAACATCCCAGCGTGTACGACAGAAACCTGGACCGGCCTCCCGTCCACACAAAGCTGTATCAACAACAACAACAACAGCGTGACAGGTCATCGCTCTGCTGCCTCTCTCTGTAATCCAACATCAACAATAATACACCTACCTGCCTTTGTAATCCCTGGACCGCTGCCAGATGTAATTTCCTGATTGACCTGAGATAAGTTTTCCATATTATCAGATTTGAGAGCTCGGGACACGAACACACACGAACACACACACACGCAGGCAGGCTTTGTTTGCCGGATCGGGTCAAGGCAGCAGCAGCAGCAGCGATGAGAGAGGCTGGACTCGGAGCCAGTGCTGCAGGAGTTTGGCAGAGACTCAATCAGAGCTCCGGACGGAGGTTTAAACCAGATTAACAGGATTCGCTCAAAACAGGGGAATGAAAAAGTGAATTAATGTTTCGGAGGAGAAGGACGCGTGTTATTTACCTGGATTACTGAATCCACAGCAGCACCGTACACACTGTCTGCATAATAACACAGAGGTCCAGCTGGAGCGAGGCTGACTGAGAGAGGTGTAAGGTGGTCCCCCTTCCTGTCCTGACCTCTCTCTGCAGCTACAGGTACAACGTTGCTCTGCAGGAAGCACCGAGTGGATCTGTGCATTGTTTTGTTGTCATTTCAGTACCATGCTCTGCAGGATAAAGGAGCAATATGCAGACGATGTAACAACGATCTTCCTGAGATAGGTGGATTCACTGAGGCGTGTGCATTTTGATTCCTAAAAGCGACATAAATCTTTCAGGATTAAACCTCAGTGAGAGTTCCGCAGTCCACAGGAAGGTTTACTGATCTGCCAGACCTGCAGACAACAAATTAATTGCAGGAGGATCATGATGGACCACAACAAAAGATCTTAAGCTGGGCTAAGCTTCAGGCAACACAACGTGAATTTGAGTGAACGCTCTGTCTTCGATCTCCCCGGCCATAGCTGAAGCATCATCTTATCACACTCACGTACACGACACAGATGAGCTCACGTTTGCATTCATGAGTAAATGAATGCAATGTAAGTGAGTCCCTTCTGCTTAGATTTCAAATATATTTTTGTTAGATATCAGGATACAGCCGACTAGTCGCTTCATAACAGCCGACTGCGTGATGTAAGACACAGCTTCATTATATACATCATCCATGCGTCTCTGAATCCCTGTTTTGAAGCCAATCATTGGTGGGTGCCATATTGGAGATGCTGAACACAACCTAACTTTGTCCAAGCTAGTGTGAGGTAAAGAGGCGGACTTTAAAGGTGACATATCACGCTTTTTTCATCAACATATATTGGTCTAAGAGGTCCCCAAAACATGTCTTTAAAGTTTATGCTCAAAAAAACACTTTGAAATCAGATTTTGGTCTGCCTGAAAAACCCTCTTCTTCAGCCCTCCTCAGAACAGTCTGTTTTCTCTCTGACCACGCCCCCTCAGGAAGTGGATGTGGCCTCAGCTCTCCAGCACGTTGATCTAATGTTTACATGTTGGCTGAATATACACGGCTGATTACAGACCACACTACTTCAACCCTCTGAATCTGATCCTGACGGAGAGGCGCCTGCAGCAGGACCTTTCTGAAGGATTGGTCACAGATTTCGTGTTTCTTGTTGTTTTATTTATCAGCATGTAGACGTGTGTCTTGGTACAAAGCTACAAACATGTAGCTATGTGGCTATGCTAACTAGCGCTAGCACTTATCCATGATAAATAAAAATCATCCACTAGATCTTCAAATCTGCAGACGTGGGGAGTAAAACCGACCTCTGCCAGAAAGGCAGCAGGACCTTTCTGAACCATTGGTCACAGATTTAGTGTTTCTTGTTGTTTTATTTGTCAGTATGTCGACGTGTGTCTTGGTACACAGCTACAGCTTAAGCTACGACATATAGCTATGTAGCTATGATAACTAGCGCTAGCACTTTTCCATGACAAATAAAAATCATCCACTAGATCTTCAAATCTGCAGACGTGGGGAGTCAAAGTGACCTTTGTGTTTATTAAGACAGCCTACAACTAGCATGCCTCCCTCCTAAGCTCCTTGTTAGCACACATGTGTGTGCAGGGAATGAAAAACGGAGGAGGGGTTGAGTTGTATTTTATACAGTCTATGGGCTGAACAAGCTCCGAGCTCTGACTTCCTGTTACAGTACGGATATTGTTGTTACGTAACAAAAACACTGAAGTCTGAAACGGCTGGTTTCACACACATTTACAGAAAGGTGGAGAAATCAGAACAGGGGCAGAATGGATTCTTTTCATTCTCGGGGGGTTTGTAGACAGGGACACATATTTCAGGTAGAGAACCATTAAAAAGTCCATTTTGCATGATATGTCACCTTTAACCTTTACGACTCTGCTAGCTGGACGCCTCATCCTGTTCAGGTGGAAGCACACACTCCCTCCTTCCCATCACAGCTGGCTCAGGGAGATTCAGAGTCATATTCAACTTGAGAAGATCGGATTCCTACTTGCTGGGTCAAAAAGTTATTTTGACAAGACCTGGAGGCGCTTCACCGAATGCTTAAAAGAAACAACTGTTCACCCATGAAGCTTAGTCTAGTATATAAATATATATCTTTCAACATGTCAGGCCTCTATATTTAACTCTAGATAAAGGAGAGTGAGATCGATACGATTGTCAAGAAAACCCATCTCTAGTAAGATAGGAGTTCAGAGAGCTCCTCTCCATCCATAGTTCTGGTTTGTAGTTTTCCTTCTTGATCTATCAGAATACAGTTAAACAAAGTAAGCAACCACAGCAGGATATAAAGATCTGACATGGTCACATGGATGATTTTTAACACTTAATGCAGCTGTTGTGATATTTAACTCCATGTTTCCAGCAGCAGACGATCCCTCCTTACTTCACGGCGTCAGCCTGCGTGCAGCTGAACTAATTAGAGGTGACGGTGTCAGCGGTTTTCCTCATGCTGAACATACAGAAGACATGGTTTCTGATGAATCAGCTCATGCAGAGTTTGATCTTATCAAACACACCTCAGATATTTACACCTTATGAACCGTTCTTAAAGTGAACAACGGGGTCAACCCACGGAGAGGCCGTCCGTCTGAGCGTGAAGTGTGATTCACCGAGAGAGGGTAACAGGAGAAAGGCCAAGTGGGTTACTCCTGGTATTCCTGGAGCCCACTCCCACACTGATCCCACTAAGTGATGCTGACATGTCATCTATTCTCAAATTACCTGGAAGAGTGGGCCAGGACAGGAGGAGGAGGAGGAGGAGGAGGAGGAGGAGAAGAAGGAGAGAGAAGGGCTGAAGTCTGAGAGGATCCCTGCTCACCTCTCCTCTCTCTGCCCTCCCTCCTTCTTTCCCTTCCTCTTGCTGCCATGGCTGCAGAGTGTCATGGCGAGGAGAGGAGGGGAGAGGAGAGGAGGGGAGGAAGGGAGTGGAGGTGAGGCTGGGAAAAGAGGAAGACGGATGACGGGAGGGAGTGGGGGAGAAACAGACGAGGAGATGCACGAGGAGAGGAGGAGATGTGAAGTCAAATATGTGATGAGGCAGGAGGGAGGAGAAAGAGAATAAGATGCTGAAAATGAGGCAGAGGAAAGATAGAAAGCAAGGGGAGGAGAGAGAGAGAGGAAGAGGAGGAGAAACAAAGAGCAGAAGCAGCAGATAAAGGGTGAAGAAAAATGCATGAGATGTTTTTTCCCCTTCCTTTTATTTCCCCTCAGTGTCACCCTGATTATATAAGTGCCACGTGCTAAAAATAAAGCCTGCAGTACAAACTGTAGATGCAAGGCTCGCTCTGTGTGTGTGTGTGTGTGTGTGTGTGTGTGTGCATCTCCCTCTCGCACACGCATGCCTGCACTCATCATAAAAAACACACACATTTATCCCCACACACACACACACATTTAGACACACACACACTGACAGAGTGACAGTGACGCATCAGACGATCGGGACACATGCAGCGAGCGATGAGCTGATGTGTTTGCACAGAACACATTCATGCATCCACACGTACAGCCCAGACCGGACCAGACCAGATCAGACCAGACCAGACCAGACCAGACCAATCCAGACCAGACCATCCGGGCCGGGAGAGACGGACGCAGGTTCTCATCTTCCGCGGTTGCCATGGCGACGCAGCCTCCTTCAGATGGAGAGGAGAAGCGATGTGACTTCCAGGAGGGACGGAGCGGAGCAGAGGCACACCTCCTCCTCCTCGTCCTCTTCTACTCCCTCTCTCTCTCTCTCTCTTTCTCTCTTTTTCCTCACGAGCATCACATTTGTGTTCTTTTAGTTGTGTGTTTTCTTGAACAACCGACACGAAAACACACACTCAAACACACACACATGCACAAATTAGAGCCATCATCAGCTCCCCTGTGAGTTTTTGCTAGCTTAGAGCCGGTTCCAGGCGCTGAGGCCGCAGAGAGAGCGAGGATGAGGGTGCTGAAGGTGCAGCTCTCCACACCTTCATCAGTAATCTCCTCATGTGGAGGCTCATGATCCTCCTGCTGCCCCCCCACCCCCTCCACGTCTCCATCCATCTCTGTAAGGGCCTGGCAGGTAGGAGACGAGGGCCTCTTATGGCCGGTTTCAACTGCTGTAGCGGCACCATCACATCGACTTGCATCAGGAGGACGCCAGGGTGTGTGTGTGTGTGTCTCTGTGTGTGTGTGTGTGTGTGTGTGTGTGTGTGTGTGTGTGTGTGTGTGTGTGTGTGTGTGTGTGTGTGAGCTGTGATGTCAGAGCAGCGACCCAAACACAAGCCAGGGCTCAGGTGCGTTCACACCAACGCCGACACTTCCATCTGTGAAACACTACAGGTGCTGCTCTTTGTGCGTAATCCCCGAAACAAAGAGGAGACACCTACACACACACCATCTCACTCTCACACACACTGCTTAATGTGTCATATACTTGATTCTGATTGGTCGAAACCAAATAACAATGGGCCACCTGATCACACACGTCATATCCAAGCTGTTAGAACGGAACGGAACGGAACAGATCAAAGAAAATAGAATGGAACAGATCAAAGAGAATAGAATGGAACAGGTCAAAGAGAATAGAATGGAACAGATCAAAGAGAATAGAATGGAACAGATCAAAGAGAATAGAATGGAACAGATCAAAGAGAATAGAATGGAACAGATCAAAAAGAATAGAATGGAACAGATCAAAGAAAATAGAATGGAACAGATCAAAGAGACTAGAACAGAACAGATCAAAGAGACTAGATTGTAATGGAACGGAACAGACCGGATCAAAGAGACTATAATGGAATGGAGCGGAACAGATCAAAGAGAATAGAATGGAATGGAACGGAACAGATCAAAGAGAATAGAATGGAACAGATCAAAGAGAATAGAATGGAACAGATCAAAGAGACTAGAACAGAACAGATCAAAGAGACTAGAACAGAATGGAACGGAACAGACCGGATCAAAGAGACTATAATGGAATGGAGCGGAACAGATCAAAGAGATTAGATCGTAATGGAACAGAACAGATCAAGGAGAATAGAATGGAACAGATCAAGGAGAATAGAATGGAACAGATCAAAGATAATAGAATAGAACAGATCAAGGAGAATAGAATGGAACAGATCAAGGAGAATAGAATGGAACAGATCAAAGATAATAGAATGGAACAGATCAATGAGAATAGAATGGAACAGATCAAAGAGACTAGAACAGAATGGAACGGAACGGACCGGATCAAAGAGACTAGAATGGAATGGAATGGAACAGATCAAAGAGACTAGATTGTAATGGAACGGAACAGATCAAAGGGAGTAGAATGAAACAGATCAAAGATAATGGAATGCTTCTCATTCAACAAAACTATATAAGAACAGTGATTCATTCTTAACAACAGAAACAATGCTTGAGACAACCCGATCACATGTAATATAAATTTAATCCACAAGAAGTAGTCCGGCTCATTCCCCCTCTGCCTGTTTACACTGTGGTAAAAACTTTAGTTCTGTCTCAGGCCTATACAGCCTGTTTGGTGGCTGTGGGCTACATCTATCAACTGAAACAACTCCTAAACAATATACCAAAGAGTCTTCCCTTTTAATCCCTTTTAAGAACACTAATGAAAAAGTGATCCTTAAATTTGTAGTTAGCTAACATTTCAGACACGATAAAACGATGAAATCAGCACTGATCGAATGTGTCTGTAGTAAAATGACGACCACAAGATCTTCTCTTCACCACGTCTAAAGTTCAGAAACATAATCCCACATCGCGCTCATCGTTTTAACCGTCTTTCTTCGCCTCCCTGCTAAAAATAAACGTACAAATATCGAAGTTACAGAAATAATGCAGCCTGGCCTGTGGTATATAAAAGCTTTTTTTAACCATGACTGCTCACCCATTGCTTAACTGCTCGTTACATACCGCAGATGATGTTAGTAGTGTATAATCTACCCCGGGGTGATATGATTCAGCCTGTGCATGAATCCATTCCAAGAACTCCTCCACATTAGGTAACGAGGCGACTCTGGACAGTTTGAAACAGTATATCCTCCGAGGAGGCCTCCGGTATACATTTGAGGAATGTGCTGAGTTTACTGCTTCGGTCTGGAGACTCACGTACCCTGAAGACGAGTGGAGATCTGATGTACTTATAGACTGTAACAAGCTGAAGGGTGAAGTCAATTCATTGTCTTAAAAGATGCTTCAGTTGGAATAATAAAGTTGTTAAAAAATGTTAAATTACGAAAGAGGATTAGGGGTCAGAAACCTTCATCCTTCATTATCTTGTGTAAATCTAACTCCACATGTCCCGGTGGAAACATCACACTCTCCCCTATTTTGAGGCTGTCACAGATACACGACATTAACCAACACATTGTAAGCACGTCTATATACTCACACACGTCTCTCTTCTCTTTCACGTCATGTAACTGTAACCACGGAGATCCGCTTACAAATATCTCCTTCATCTCCTGCCACCAATAAAAGCCTGGATGGCGTCCTGGAGGAGGGCTCACATGGCCGTCCGTTTACATGCTGCTACTTGTCCCAGAGTGATTCTACAGTTTGTAAAATACTGACACAAGTATTCAGACCTTATGACTTTTACACTTTTAATAAATAAACAGAGTCGACTAAGTCCACAGACAAATACTGAGGGTTAGGGTTAGGCAAGAACTCTGAGTGGTTAGGGTTAGGGATAAAGTCCACAGACAGATACCAAGGGTTAGGTTTAGGAATGAAATCCACAGACAAATGCTGTGGGTTAGGTTTAGGCAAGAAGTCCGAAGGGTTAGGGTGAGGTGATAGATTGCGAGAAAGCCTGAAGGTTAGGGTTAGGCATGAAATCCACTGACAAATACTGACAACATGTCTCCACCTCTTCTATTTTTCCAAAAATGAAGCCAAAATAACAAATTCAACCAACGACAACATAGCAAAGTTTGCTCAGCTCGGTACAGTCTATGAAAAAGATATTCTCTAAACACTTGAAGGACGGTAAAGTTAGCGTTTCATCTCCTTTCTCCAGTACAGGAACCTCATGAGTCAACAGAGCTGTCAATCAAGACTATACAACCCATTTATAGCATTAAAGCTCCTGTAGGGGAATTTTTTGTGTGGATTTTGGCGCCCCCTGTGGCCAAAAGTGATACCTATTATATCTTTGCTGATTTTGTCCTGCACAAATAAAACAAACATCACACTCACTCTTCCTTCCCCATGCTGTAAATTGAGTTGTTGGACACCTACCCCCTCTTGGAACAGTTACAGGCATTTAAAAACTGCAAAATAGAAACTGTGAACTGATTTTCTAATAATCTAGATATCTTTTGTAGGCCTTGCAAACTCACAACAGTTAATTTCAGTATATTTTATAACCAGTTAAAAAATCCTCAAAGGAGCTTTAAGTAAATACGTAATACAGTTTGACCCAAGTTCCATCTGTTGATATGGAGGAGGCGGGCTTATACTGCCTGTGTTTACTGCAGCCAGCCACCAGGGGGCGATGATTTTGGTTTGCCATCTATTTTTTAAAACAATCAATTTCCACCACAAAGCAAAACTCTGTAATATCTCTATATATGTAAATAATTGGAACTAGCATGTAGCATTTCATTAAAACTGTGAATATTGAGCCACTTTGCAAGAGTTTACGACACACAACGACAATAAAACTAATTCTGAATTTGCAGTAGTAACGTGGTCACACATGGAAAAGTATAATACTTATGAAAGGCAGTGAAGACACTCCCAGACAAACTCGTCCCTCTGGGTTAAGTAACTTGTCTCCTACTAAACAAAGCTTCCACAGAGTCTGCTGCTCAGCCAGTAAACAGTGCAAACAGTCAGTTGTGTAGAAGTTGACACGGCTTTGTTGACACCGTGACAGGCTGACAAAATAAAGAACAAGGTGCTTGAAGTCATTCATCTAAAAATACCTGATTTGGCGTTGAAACTTGTAGCAGAAGAAGACGCTCGAATGCTACCAGCAGAGCTTTTTTCTATCTTCATCGTCACATATTTGCGTCTCTCTCTTTTCTGTGTTTCCCACTCTGTCAAACAAACCTGTCTCCAAACCAAATCAAGAGTCTGGAGAGTCCCACAAGCTCTCCCTCGTTGTTTCTTCTCTTTTGTTGAGCTCTCCAATTATAGCCGCGTTGAAAGAGCGGGCTCTCTCACACACAAAGACGACTTTAAACAATTTCACTTTCTATTCATTTCAATCCAAAATGACTGAGAGGCCTGTGAGAGTTGACTGGGAGTCCAACATGTCTGTTTCTCTGAGAGAGAGAGAGAGAGAGAGAGTGGGTGTTCAGAGACAGCAGAAAAGAAAACAAATAAAGATATTGATGTTTTTTTTTGTGCAGGACTGTTTATAACAGATGCCACAAACGAAGAAGAAATCCCAGCGTGGAGGCGGGATGACATCTGAAGCTACTGAGGCTAAAAATAATGAAAGTTAATATTACTAATGCTCCAAAATAAATACATGAGCATCGTTTTACACCAGAATTGGACTGAGCTGAGCTGAGAGGCTACCTCGAGGTCAAAACAGCTGAGGAGATACTCCAGGGTACCTGAAAACAGACCCACGAGATAGGGTGCCGTGAAAACAAACACTTAAGCCTGAACTAAAATTGGCAAGAGAGACCAAATGATATATCATAACAGATACTTAAAGGGTACCTTTAACTGACAGAAAGGTGCCTAAGGCGTCCCTTTAAATGGAACGACTGGAGCTTGAGGTGAGGGGATGATCAAGGGTACCTAAATACTGACAGTCAAAAGGTAAGTAGTGCCCTAAAACAAACACTTGAGGCTTCCTGGAAATGGAACAATAGTTGCTAAGGATACAAGAAAAAGAAAGAAGGATATGCAGATGATTAAGGATAAGGAAAAGTCATAGCAGGTACAGAAAGATGCTACAGGGTACCTTAAAACAGAAATAAAGATGCTAAACAGCACCTTAAAATTGAAGGAAAGATGCCACTGGATGCCTTTAAACACCTACTTCAGGGTTCCTCTAATAGGAAAGGTTGAAGCTGGAGGTTCAAACAGATGGAAAGATGCTCAAGGGTACCTGAAAACAGACCCACGAGATAGGGTACCGTGAAAACAAACACTTATGCCTGAACTAAAATTGGCAAAAGAGACAAAATGATATATCATAACAGATACTTAAAGGGTACCTTTAACTGACAGAAAAGTGCCTAAGGCGACCCTTTAAATGGTACGACTGGAGCTTGAGGTGAGGGGATGATCAAGGGTACCTAAATACTGACAGTCAAAAGGTAAGTAGTGCCCTAAAACAAACACTTGAGGCTTCCTGGAAATGGAACGATAGATGCTAAGGATACAAGAAACAGAAAGAAGGATATGCAGATGATTAAGGATAAGGAAAAGTCATAGCAGGTACAGAAAGATGCTACAGGGTACCTTAAAACAGAAATAAAGATGCTAAACAGCACCTTAAAATTGAAGGAAAGATGCTACTGGTTGCCTTTAAACACCTACTTCAGGGTTCCTCTAATAGGAAAGGTTGAAGCTAGAGGTTCAAACAGATGGAAAGATGCTCAAGGGTACCTGAAAACAGACCCACGAGATAGGGTACCGTGAAAACAAACACTTATGCCTGAACTAAAATTGGCAAAAGAGACAAAATGATATATCATAACAGATACTTAAAGGGTACCTTAAACTGACAGAAAGGTGCCTAAGGCCACCCTTTAAATCGAAAGACTGGAGCTTGAAGCGAGGGGATGATCAAGGGTACCTAAAAACTGACAGTCATAAGATAAATTGTGCCCTAAAACAAACACTTCAGGCTTTCTGGAAATTAATTGATACAAACTTAAGCTACTTAAGGATAAGGATAAGTCATAGCAGATGCTTAAGGGTTCAGAAAGAGGCTACAGGGTACCTTAAAACAGAAATAAAGATGCTAAACAGCACCTTAAAAAGACGGAAAGATGCCTTTCAACACCTAGTTAAGGGTACCTCTAAAAGGACAGATTGAAACTAGAGATTATCTAGAGGTTAAAGAGGATGGAAAATGCTCACGGGTACCTCAAAACAGACAGACTTAGATAAAGGGTCCTTACAACAAATATCTCAGGCCACCTTAAAATGGATAAACAGACACTAAGGATACGTATCACAGATCTTAACAGATACTTAGAGGTCCCTTAAAACTGGTGAACATATTCTAAAGGGCACCTTAAAACAGATGAAGTTCTTCAGGGCCCTTAATACAGATTGAGAAATGCTAGAGGGCGCTTAAACACACCAGCCTGGAGGTTCTGTAGCTAGAGATTACCTTGAGGTTAAAAACAAATGGAAAGATGCCCAAGGGTACCTCAAAACAGACAGCCAAAGATAGGGGGTTCCTGAAAACAAATATTTTGAGGCCAGCTGAAAATAGATGGACTTTTTCATTAGAATACTAGAAAAAGACAGAAATAATACATCATATCAGATGCTTTAAGGTACCTTAAAACAGACAGATACAAAAGGGGACCTCCAAATAGACATTAACGGATGTTAAAGACACTAAAGGGTACCATAAAACAGTACCAAGAGTGAGTTTGAGCGTGAGTCGATAGAAGATGCCAAAAAGGTGTCACTGAAATGGGAATTTGATGCTTTTCTATAAAAACTGCTCACTGAACTGAACTGAACTGACCGGTCAGCTGTGACCCTTAATTAGAGGATTTAAGTCTAAACCATACTAACTGCAGATCCTGACCCGAGCACCTGAAACCCGCCCGTGTTTGAACGCCTTCGCTCCTGAGATGATCGATCTGTTTGTCGTCTGTTTGGTGATTCAGACCAACTCGTGCACCACAAACTCCAAACAGCCCTCGGCACAAAAGTGTTTACTTTAGCATAATCTGAAGCGGGCGTCATGCATTATTGAATCACCTTCCTTTGAAAAACATGTTGCTCCATTATGTCAGCCTTCCACCAGCTCAGAAAAGCAGTCTTGTTTTTAGCTTTGTGACGATGCATATTTCAGCAGGCTGGTGAATTGTTTATTCTACTTCGGAGGCGCAGAGTCATGCTGTGCAGAGTTTAGATTCTATAAAGATTATTATTGATTATTAGCAGGGTGTCACTTTCTCTTAAGTACAGCTTTCCTCTCAGACGGACACTTCAGCTCATTCTCATGCAGCAGCTTCTTCAGATCCATCATTTCACCCTCAAAAATAGCTTCTATTTGCAATTCATAGAGAAGATTAAATCACCCCATCACTTCCAACGCTGACAATGAGATTCAGCAGCCGGAGAACTCTTGGGGTGGGAAACACCTGCACTAATCCGAGCCTGAATGATGTCCGCCATCCATTATAGGATGATTAAATCATTACCCTCCACCCCCGTCCCTCAGTCACATCACTGCTACGAACCAAACATTCATCAACGCCGTGTCTCTCTGCTTCTCTTTTGGCGAGAAGGTGAGCGCTGGGAGGCAGAGGACGGGGAGGAACACGCCTGCCAAACAGACAAGCAGCTCCGGAAAGTGGGGCATGATGGGTAAAGATCCAGTGACCCATAAGGTGTCCGGTCACACTCAAACGGCCCTGAAAAGAGGCCAAAATAAGACATGGAAAAACAGGAAACCTCCTTCTGTGAAATGATTATAGGAGCCATACCAAGAGCTAAAGGGTAGGTTCACTCAAAATAAGAATATATACAGATTTCTGTGCAAGAGAAATCAACAGAATTACATTTGTGGCACTTGAATGCAACATCAAAACATACCAATCACTTTATGCACAGAGAATAAACAAAGCAAACTCAAGACCGACCTTTTTAGTCTCACTTTTAACTGAGTTTCATTCATTCTAATAACAGTTTTATTTATTTATTCATTTATTTATTTATTATCTAGTTCAAATTTAGTATAGCATCTTATTTTCTTTTAATGCTTTAATATTTTAGTGTTTTATTATCTTAGAAATTTATTTTATTTTGGTGATTTTCATTTCCTGCGTTGAGTTTTAACATCTTATTTTACCTCCAGTGTTTCCTCAATAAGATATCATGAGAGCGTTTCCTCAGTCCGTTCAGCAACTTCTACTTAATTTTAATTTCTTATTCATTTATTTATTTATTTTATTTTCATTGTTATTATTATTATTATTGTTGCATGTATTGTGTTCTTAACCTCAGGATTGTGGGATGGGTTTGGGAGCGAGGCTGGGGTTGGGATTAGGTATGGGGGTCTTTTTTAAAAATATACATATTTTTTTAAACTCTATTTGAAGTTGTTTTTATGTACAGCACTTTGTGTTACAATGTCATTGTATGAAAAGCGCTTAAATAAATAAATAAATTAAGTCTGATTGACTGATTGATTTTCTTTCCTTTACATACAAAAAACACAACAGTGAGAAATTTGGTCTTTAGAAAGTCTTCATAAGGGCGCTGATTTAGCCTAATGGTTAAGTTGTACGCCCAAATAGCAGGCGGCCTGGGTTCAGTTCCAGCCTGCAGCCCCTTTCCCCCACTCTCTCCCTGTTTCCTACACTACCCACTGTCCTCTCCTCTGTCAATAAAAGGTTCAAAAGCCCAAAAATGGGGCGCTGGTGGCCTAGCGGTCTAAGCGCCCCACATACAGAGGCTACAGTCCTCGTCAAAGGGGTCGCCGGTGCGATTCCTGACCGGTCAACCATTTCCTGCATGTCTTCCCCCCCTCTCTACTCCCCATACTTCCTGTCTCTCTTCAGCTGTCATATGGAATAAAGGCAAAAAAGGCCCCAAAAATATAACTTTAAAAAAAAAAAAAGTCTTCATAAGAATAAGTCTTATAATTGAGGCGGTCTTATATTTGGGACAGTATGTGTCTCATTTAAAAAACATCAACAGGAAGCATTAAAAACCTGCAAGAAACTGGTGTTCAACCAAGCTGCTACCTCCTATGTTGACAAGTTGAGCCAATGCAGAAGTACCAAAAACTGCAGTTCCTCAAGTGTCCACTTGAGGCTGGCACCAAAAACCAAGGAGACCCCATTAACTCTCATGTTAAGATGCTTATTTTTGTACAGGGGTGAATTTAGAAAATATTAAAGCTAAAAGTTGTGCAGACACATCGTAGCTGTTAGCCAGCAAGCTAAACGCCTGCCTCACCTCCACCTCTTTGCAACCTTTCCAATATGGCGACCACTAACAGAAGGCTTCAGACACCAATGGAAGACTACGCTCTATGTCAGGAATAACTTTTTCTTTCAAGTACTCCAACAATTTAATCAAATACTGAATGTATTCACTGATTGACTCCTTCAAACTGCCTCTCTCCCTTTAGAGACTCAGTTTGGAGATATTTCCCCTGACTGAATCAAAAGTTGAATTTAAAGTTCCTCCTCCTGTGCCTCTTCATGTTTCCGGTGATTTTCAGGTGTCCACACTTTTTCACAAAGCCTCTAAAAAAAGTGTTTGAAAGGAAAGTGTCCAGCTGCTGCTCTCGCTCACCGCCACTCCCATCCCGCGCCTGACAGCAATTAAAGCGTCCAATCTCACCAAGGCTCCTGTTCAATACTGCCTTTTGCAAACGGCGCCGTTTGAAAACTGTCACTCGTCTGGATCTGAGTCTGAGACGGACAGAGGAAGAAAAAAAAAACCTGAAAGATGTAAAAAAAAAGACGAGCAGAGAGAGAGAGAGAGAAAAAAAGGGGATGAAGAAAAGAGCTCAGACAGAAGCAGTTTGTTCAGCGTCACATCGGGGGGACTCGGATGGAAATGGAGTCTGTGCTCTGCCAAAGGTGAATCCCTATTTATGGGCCGCAATTATCATTACATAAGACCTCAATTATTCAGCTGCACTTCTTTCAGGCTTTCATCTGTTAGTCACAGGCAGAGGGGCCTATCAGCTCCCTCTCACACACACAACCAGCTAACGTCTGAGTTTGATCTTTCAGTGTGGCTGGATGGTAAACATCAGGGGTGTGTGTGAGTGTGTGTGAGTGTGTGTGTGAGTGTGTGTGGGTGAGCTCAGATCATTAATGATGTTTTAATGCAGGAACTAAAGGTGCATTTCGAGCAACATGCGTCTTTATGACTCTCTACAATATGTAACATTTCACACACACATGTCAGATTGAATTCTCCATGTGTGTACCACAGGTCTGATTCCATTATAACTGGTCTTGGTGGGGGGGCTCAGTCGTTTCAGGGGGTCTTTACTGTGTGTGGGTGAGAGCATTGCATTACTGCTCTTGTGACACAACTCTGCTTCATACCTGCAGCTGGAGGGAGAATATCTACAGCTTCTTATGAAATCTCATTCCCAGCGAACAATCCCTCATCAATCTATATCTCTCCCAAAGGTGGAGCTGGTTGCCGCCCTCCTCGAACCCCTCCAGGCTCCACATTTGTTCTGTTCTCCTTTTTTTTTTTTTTACGTCAACCTTTCCAGCATTCATCAGGAGGTAACACAATTTCTGTACTCCACTTTCCCCCTCTTATTGATATTCTGAAGCAATGGCACAGCTATACCACCAAGGACAGGCAGGAGGTTCTTAGGGGGAGTTGTAGCATGCCTCGTGCAAAACAAGATTTGGGATACCGATCTTGAGTCTCAGTTTTACTGTAAATAGTGAGGTAAATAGAGGCTTCATTCTGGTGTACATCAGCAGTACAAAACCCAAAAACTGTTTGAGGTCAGTCTCGGTTTCATTGGGATTACTTCAGCTATATGAACCTGAAATGTTAGTGGTGAGTCTCAGTTTCACTGTTAATAGTAAGTTACATAGAAGCTTTACTCTGGCTTTCTTCAACTGTATGAACCTGAACATCTGTTTGTGGTGAGTCTCAGTTTCACTGTCAAATAGTGAGGTACACTGAGGCTTCATACTGGCTAACATCACTTGTATGGGTCTAAAAATCTGTTCCTGGTGAGTCTCAGTTTCACTGTAAATAGTGAGGTAAATAGAGGCTTCATTTAGGTGTACAACAGCAGTACAAAGCTATAAAGTCTGTTTCTGGTCAGTCTCAGTTTCACTGGGCTTACTTCAGCTATATGAACCTGAAATGTTAGTGGTGAGTCTCAGTTTCACTGTTAAAAGTAAGTTACATAGAAGCTTTACTCTGGCTTTCTTCAGCTGTATGAACCTGAACATCTGTTTTCAGTGAGTCTCTGTTTCACTGTAAATAGTATGTACCACAGAGGCTTCATTCTTGTATGAGTCTGAAAGTATGTTCCTGGCGAGTCTCAGTTTCACTGTCAAATAGTGAGGTACACAGAGGCATCATTCTTGTATGAGTCTGAAAGTATGTTCCTGGCGAGTCTCAGTTTCACTGTAAATAGTGAGGTACACAGAGGCATCATTCTTGCTAACAGCTATATGAATCTTAAAGTGTGATTCTGGCGAGTCTCAGTTTCACTAGGCTTACTTCAGCTGTATGAACCTGAAAATCTGTTTTCAGCCTCTTTTGAGTCTCTGTTTCACTGTTAATATTAAGTTACAAAGAAGCTTTACTCTGGCTTACTTCAGCTGTATGAACCTGAAATGTTAAATGGTGAGTCTCAGTTTCACTGTAACTAGGGAGGTACATGGAGGCTTCATTCTGGCTAAGATCCATGACATGAACCTGAAACGTCTGATTCTGGTGAGTCTCAGTTTCACTGGTAACAGTAAGTTACATAGAAGCTTTACTCTGGTTTTCTTCAGCTGTATGAACCTGAAAATGTGTTTGTGGTGAGTCTCAGTTTCACTGTCAAATAGTGAGGTACACTGAGGCTTCATTCTAGCTAACATCACTTGTATGGGTCTTGAAATCTGTTCCTGGTGAGTCTCAGTTTCACTGTAAATAGTGAGGTAAAAAGAGGCTTCATTTAGGTGTACAACAGCAGTACAAAGCTATAAAGTCTGTTTCTGGTCAGTCTCAGTTTCACTGGGATTACTTCAGCTATATGAACCTGAAATGTTAGTGGTGAGTCTCAGTTTCACTGTTAATAGTAAGTTACATAGAAGCTTTACTCTGGCTTTCTTCAGCTGTATGAACCTGAACATCTGTTTTCAGTGAGTCTCTGTTTCACTGTAAATAGTATGTACCACAGAGGCTTCATTCTTGTATGAGTCTGAAAGTATGTTCCTGGCGAGTCTCAGTTTCACTGTCAAATAGTGAGGTACACAGAGGCATCATTCTTGCTAACAGCTATATGAATCTTAATGTGTGATTCTGGTGAGTCTCAGTTTCACTAGGCTTACTTCAGCTGTATGAACCTGAAAATCTGTTTTCAGCCTCTTTTGAGTCTCAGTTTCACTGTTAATAGTAAGTTACAAAGAAGCTTTACTCTGGCTTACTTCAGCTGTATGAACCTGAAATGTTAATGAT
The DNA here is from genome assembly GCF_009762535.1 of Notolabrus celidotus. Taxonomy (NCBI): domain Eukaryota; kingdom Metazoa; phylum Chordata; class Actinopteri; order Labriformes; family Labridae; genus Notolabrus; species Notolabrus celidotus. Next base: position 27,898,526 of record NC_048293.1, read on the forward strand.
GAGTCTCAGTTTCACTGTAACTAGGGAGGTACATGGTTATGAGACTGAACATTTTTTTTGTGGCAAGTCCCAGTTTCATTGTTAATAGCAAGTTACACAGTGACTTTGCTCTAGCTTACTTCAGCAGTATATACCTAAAATTCAGTTTCTAGTGAGTCTCTGTTTCACAGTAAACAGTAAGTTACATAGAGGCGTCATTCTAGCTAACTTAACTTGTATGGGTCTAAAAATCTATTACTGGTGAGTCTCAGTTTCACTGTAAATAGTGAGGTACATGGAGGCTTCATTCTGGCTAGGATCCACGACATGAACCTAAAACATCTGATTCTGAAGAGTCTCAGTTTCACTGGAAACAGTAAGTTAAACAGAGGCTTTGCTCTGCCTTTCTTCAGCTGTATGAATCTGAGAATCTGTTTGTGGTGAGTCCAAGTTTCATTGTTAATAGCAAGTTACACAGAGGCTCTGCTTTGGCTTACTTCAGTAGTATGAAACTGGAAATCTGTTGGTGGTGAGTCCAAGTTTCATTGTTAATTGTAAGTATACAGAGGCTTGATTCTGGCTTATTTTGCCATGATTTTCTTGTGATTTAAATACTAAGAACTGGTAACTGCTAGTAACTAAGTATCATGATGCAGATTTGTGAAACATGAATGTGCAAGCTTTGACAGGGTTGTCATCTAGAGGGTACCTCAAAACAGACAAACTTACAGCATGCAAAAGCATATCTGGAAAACAAAATGTACCTGAAAGCTGTCATTAAAGAGTCCCCCGAAAATGACACTTAAGTCTACCAGAACAAACACAAGACAAAAAATGAAAATTATCTACAAGGTACCTAAAAACAGATGGAAACATGCAATATGGTGCCTTTAAAAAGTAGCTTTAGGGTCAATTTGAATAGAAGGACTGAAGCGAGAGGCTACCTCGAGGGAAAAGAAACAGGTATTAGAATGTTGTTGGATGAAGAGCAGAACGATCATGTCTGATTCCTTTCAGGAAGATGGGAAATTTAAATGCTGACTGTCTTTTGCAACTAAAAGTCAAAGTTAAAGTCAAAGTCATGTGTTTGAAAATTCCACATTTTTTAAAATAGAATCTGTAGATAAGAATTACCCAGGACCCAGCGATAGAGGAACACCTCTACCTCACACACGTTTCTAGCCACACACGTGTTCCCTCCATCTCTAATCTGGGCGGACTTGGAAGCAGTGAAACTTCAAACATCATGAGATTAAAAGTGTCTGCTCTGCTTTTATCTTGATGCCAAATTACCTTGTCAGAGTATGCCTAAATGAAGAAATACATCCCTTTAAAGTTTGAGGAAAACACTGCAGAGCATTACAACCGGTAATTTTGACGGATTGACACCGCACTAATTGCTCAATTAAAAGTTTCAGAGCTGTAAAAGGAATTAGAGCAATTCTGATGATGCTGACACATGAAAGCACCAATTTTCACCGGGAGAGAAACGGAGAACAACGCAGGCTTCAAGATGAGCTGTTTTAAATATCTCAGAGGACTGACGCCTGCAAACCAGTGAAGGAGAGAAGCGAGGGAAGGTGAAGTAAGGGGGGAGGACGGGGGGGGGAGAGACGTGCCCCCTCGATATGTAAGAAATGAAAGATGCCTGCGTTTCTGCTCACTTTGATCCTGACATCAATAAGTCCAAGTGAAACTGCTGTTTTCATCTTTGCCTTCTGAGACGTGAAACAAAAAAAGCTTTTCTCTACTCGCAGTAATCGCCACAGAAACGTCTCTCAGATTATATTTAAGACTTATTATGTAAAGTTTGAAGTCTAATTACACAATCACTTTAAAACGTCCAGTTTGCACAGAAAAAAAAACACTAATTAGCGTCATCACTATAAAGCAGGATTGGAGTCAGTTCGCTTTGCAGTTAAGGAAGTAAATGATCATCTACTCAGAAATAAGTAAAGTTTTAATTATTGTAATCAATCTATGGAGAAATTACAGAAAACGGAGGCAATTATATGAGAGAGCAAACTTTCTAATTTTACTTTAAAGAACTGAATCAACAATTCTTAAAACTTATGTTTTCTGATAGAAGTCTGAAGAGAGATATGACAGAAAATATAAAAACACCAGCTGAGGAATATATGAAGTTTAACACAAATTTGTGCTTTATTTAATTTTTTTACAATCAATCAATCTTTATTTGTATCGCGCCAAATCACAACAAACGTTATTTCAAGACGCTTTTACAAACATAGGAGGTCTAGACCACTCTATGTCAAATTATGAACAGAGACCCAACACCAAGACAGGATCAGACTCAGTCTGACCCCACCTTAATCCATCATGAGCATTGCACATCGCAGTATTAAGCTAGTTACAGTGGTGAGGACAAACTTCCTTTAACAGGCAGAAACCTCAGGCAGAACCAGACTCATGTTAGACAGCCATCATGCCTCGACTGAGTTGGGTCTGGAAAGACAGATAGAGGGGAGTAAGAGAGAGAAGTGATAGTGATGAGACGAGTCGTAGAAGCTGTTGCCGCTGGAGTCCAGCACGTCCGTATCAGCTGGAGTCCAGATCGTCCGCAGCAGGAGGACGTCTACGGCAGCTCAGAGAAATCAGGGACTCCAGAAAGGGCCTGTGTCCACTAAAGGCAGCAACACCTATTTTCTGTTCAACGTTTTCAACACTCTGCATCGAAATCTCAAAAATTGGGCTCTTATTGAGCTTCAAGCTAAAACAAATCTACCCATGGAGCATCCATGCACTCGTCAATGTCACTTCTCCATCACTAACCAATGAAAATTAAGAAGAGGCGGGGCTTATGATATCAACTTTGTCAACAACAAGAGTGGAGGTCCATATGAAGGTACTATTTCCAGGTCTGGAGTTGCTCTTGATGCTGTGACACAATTTCTATGTCCAATTCCAATTGCTTGAATGTTTTCTTTGTAAAATTCTGCTGAATTAAAGCAAATATGAAACACACGGAGCATCAAAACACACTGGACGATCTTGCAAAGGGAACCTAGGATGCATAGGAGAAAGTAGGATGCATTTGTTGGCCGCATTTAAAGGAGCCCTCTGAATAGAACTGCCATCGATGCACCGCTGTGATGCAATTGGCCTTCAAATGCACCCTTTGAATGGGAGCAAACTATAGCTGTGTCCCAATCCAGGGTCTGCAGCCTTCTAAGGACCCAGACTTTGTATTAATTGTATTAAGACAGTCTGGCCTACAAAGGATTCCCTGTTTAGGTCACGAAACATTCCCGCCCTTAGGTTGGCATCACAAAGCGCCATCCCTGTCGTCAAGCAAAGGGTCGATAGCTGGCTGACAACCTTGCATGGCTAGCATCATGCAACTTAAACACCACCACCAACATTTCAAAGATAATTTAGGTTGGACTTTGGAGGATGCACCTGATGCATTAGAGGAGCTTTTGAAATGCTGCAGCCTTCAGGGCCTTGAAGGCTGCAGCATTTGAATTGGGATACAGTTTATATGTAGCCTAGCCTAAATTAATTAGCATAGCCTGTTGCCTAGATGGTCTTCAAACCAAGTCAAAATCAACGACAGATTCGTAAGAGATACAAAATACCGACATTAAACACACGGATTGGAATCTTCGGTGTGTGCTGATTGGGTCACGTGTCTGTTTCCACTCTTCAGGCGAAGCTAAGCTATCCGTCTCCCGGCTTCATGTTTTTCAGACAGATATGAGTGGTACCAATCTTCTTATGTAACGCTGGGCCAGAAAGTGAATCAGCAAATGTTCAAGCTAATGCTCTGAGGCTCTCAATCTTACAAAGTTTTCAGGAGAAAGAAAGCTCAGATTAATAAATCTACAGCGTGAACGGCTCTTTGATGTTACACGTATCCTCGGGGTTTTCTCTGACACCAAAAAAGTGATTCAGTTCTCTCAAAAAAACTTAATAGAAATAGTTTTAACTCATGTAAAACTGATTCTTATGAAATCTCTCCCACTTCCGCTTGCTTATCCGTGAAACACGATTAAATGAACATTACTCTGACGCAAAGGACAATAAAAGAAAAAGGAGGCGAGAGGAGGAAACAGTGATTTAAAGGACAGAGCAGAGGAGGGGGATCCACACTGAAGCCCGTCCTCTGGGAGTGAACGCACAGATCAAACAGAATTTATATCTTTGTAAGTTTTAATTAGTCCTGTCTGAAGCCGCGCTGCTTTCCTTCTGAGGTCTCTGACAATGAGATGAATAATCACATGCTGCGTTCTGTTTTCAAAGACCCTGGCTCTCTCTTCACACCCTCTTTGGTACGGTCCTGTTCACTTCAATGGGAAGCATGCAGCATTTATTTCCCACCAGAGCCACTTGTGATTCAAATAAAAGCCCTGATTGTACAGTGAAGAGCAGGGGAGGGGAGCGGCTCTGGCTAATGACACGTTTTTCATGAATGTGTGAATATGTGATGAGCAACAAGCTGCTGAATCAACAACCTGACCGAGTGCTTCATTAGGTGGTTACCTCTTCAGGGCGAGGAAAGGAAGCAAGGAGGAATACTAATCCAGGACCATGTTGGGACATGAGCCTATCCTGAGCACCTAGTCATTCCTCCTTACCTTGACCACTAAATATTCTTCCTTACCTTTGCCCCTACTCTAACCTCCCAACTTTGACCACTATTTATCCCTCCTTACCTCGACCACAACTCATCCTTTGTTACCTTGACCTCTACTCATCTCTCCTTACCTCAACTCCTACTCATGCCCTCTTACCTACCCATCCCTCCTTACTTTGTACCCTACTAATCCCTCCTTTCTTCGACCCCTAGTCATCTCTCCCTAAATAGTCCTCCATCTATCCTTCCTTAATTCAACCCCTACCCATCCCTTCTTACCTTGTCCCCTACTCATCCCCCTTAACCTCAATCCTTTCTCATCCCTCCTTACCTTGACTCAACCCCCTCCTTACCTCAACCCCTACTTATGTCTCCTTATCTTAATCACTACTCATCTGTCCCTTCCTAGCATCCTACTCATCCCTCCTTACCTTGACCCCTGCTCATCCCTCCTTACTTCCAACCCCTACTCATCCCTCCTTACCTCATCCCCTACTCATCCCTCCTTACCTCAACCCCTACTTATGTCTCCTTATCTTAATCACTACTAACCCTACCCTTCCTAGCACCCTACTCATCCCTCCTTACATCAGCCCCTACTTATCCCTCCTTACCTTGATCCATACACATCCTTACTTACCTCAACCCCTACTCATCCCACCTTACCTCAATCTATACTCATCCCTCCTTACTTCAACCCCTCCTCATCCCCCTTACCTCCTCATCCCTCCTTACTTCAACCCTTACTCATCCCCCCTTACCTCCTCATCCCTCCTTACTTCAACCCCTCCTCATCCCCCTTACCTCCTCATCCCTCCTTACTTCAACCCCTCCTCATCCCCCCTTACCTCCTCATCCCTCCTTACTTCAACCCTTACTCATCCCCCCTTACCTCCTCATCCCTCCTTACTTCAACCCCTCCTCATCCCCCTTACCTACTCATCCCTCCTTACTTCAACACCTCCTCATCCCTCCTTACTTCAACCCTTACTCATCCCCCCTTACCTCCTCATCCCTCCTCACTTCAACCCTTACTCATCCCCCCTTACTCCTCATCCTCCTTACTTCACCCCTCCTCATCCCCCTTACCTCCTATCCCTCCTTACTTCAACCTTACTCATCCCCCCTTACCTCCTCATCCTCCTTACTTCAACCCTTACTCATCCCCCCTACCTCCTCATCCCTCCTTACTTAAACCCTTACTCATCCCCCCTTCCTATTCCCATCCCTCCTTACTTCAACCCTTACTCATCCCCCTTACCTCCTCACCCTCCTTACTTCAACCCCTCCTCATCCCCCTTCCCTCCTCATCCCTCCTGACAGTCCCTCTTTCTCTTCCTGTTTGTTTAAACAAACTCCCTCCGTCACATTATCTTGCTGATCTCGCACAGATCTGGCTCCGACTCCTTCCTCTTATCTCACGTCTGGAGATTTTCCGGTGTTGGCTACAATAATCAATGCCTGTCCTTGTGAGGAAAATTCAATCCAATCTACAGTGAAAGAGGCTCCTGCTTTACCCTTCCTCCTCCTCCCTCCTCCTCCTCCTCCTCCCTCCTCACCTGGTCAAGCCTCATCAAATCTGCCAACCCGCTGCACAGAAATCTTGGAGGCTCCGCTCTCATTTTCTCCCTCATTCCTTATTCACTCCTCCTCTCATCCTCTCTTTTCCATCCCTCTCTCTTCCTCTCATTTCTTCCTGACCGTCTGATTTTCTCTCCTCCTCAAACACACTCCCTTTCTCTCCTTCTTTTCCATCTGTTTCTCCGACTCTCATTTTGTGTCTGTTATTAGCTCTCTGCCTCCTCTTCCTCTGACTCCGTCACCATCTCTCCCTCCTCACTCCCTTCATGTTTCATTTCCCCACCTCCTTCTTCTTCTTCTCCTCCCTGCTGTCCTGTTGCGTCCTCGGTTGGTGGCGTGTTGAAGAGCTCTGCCGTACCTCCTCAGGTGAAATCTAACACGATGGGTCTCACGACTGTGGCAGGAAGGCAAATGTATTTTTTGGAGTTTCCATGCAGAGATGACACCACCTCGTTCCCTTTGCTCTCTCTTTGAAGGATGGAAAGGTTTTATTTCCTTTAAATACCGGAGTTCAAAAATAACCTGCATGTGCGTATACGTTGAAGCAGACTGCACTCGCCCACGAAGGTTGTGTCATCATATGGCGTGTTAGCAGCTTTATACGTGTGTACATATGACGTTAGGAGCAAAGTACACAAACATATTACAAGCAAAGATTAAAGGGAGACATTTTTAGATTCCATACTTCATCATTTCGTGTTTAGAAGAAGCTCAATCACACAAAATCATAAAAATGTAACTGATTGAAAAGCTGAGGTGGCAGTGAGTTATTTTCTTCAAAGTTAGGCTAGATACTAGCCGATCTGATCCCGGTATTGATTTAAAGGTGACATATCACGCTTTTTTCATCAACATATATTGGTCTAAGAGGTCCCCAAAACATGTCTTTAAAGTTTATGCTCAAAAAAACACTTTGAAATCAGATTTTGGTCTGCCTGAAAAGCCCTCTTCTTCAGTCCTCCTCAGAACAGTCTGTTTTCTCTCTGACCACGCCCCCTCAGGAAGTGGGTGTGACCTCGGCTCTCCAGCACGTTGATCTAATGTTTACATGTTGGCTGAATATACACGGCTGCTCACAGACCCGCGTTACTTCAACCCTCTGAATCTGATCCAGAATCTGATCCTGACGGAGAGGCGCCTGCAGCAGGACCTTTCTGAACCATTGGTCACAGATTTAGTGTTTCTTGTTGTTTTATTTGTCAGCATGTCGACGTGTGTCTTGGTACACAGCTACCAACATGTAGCTATGTGGCTATGCTAACTAGTGCTAGCACTTATCCATGATGAATAAAAATCCTCCACTAGATCTTCAAATCTGCAGACGTGGGGAGTCAAAGCGACCTTTGTGTTTATTAAGACAGCCTACAACTAGCATGCCTCCCTCCTAAGCTCCTTGTTAGCACACATGTGTGCAGGGAATGAAAAACGGAGGAGGGGTTGAGTTGTATTTTATACAGTCTATGGGCTGAACAAGCTCCGAGCTCTGACTTCCTGTTACAGACCGGATGGCGTTGTGACGTATGAAAAACACTGAAAGTCTGAAACGGCTGGTTTCAGCACACATTTACAGAAAGGTGGAGAAATCAGAACAGGGGCAGAATGGAGTCTTTGACTTTTCAGGGGGTTTGTAGACAGGGACACATATTTCAGGGAGAGAACCATTAAAAAGTCCATTTTGCATGATATGTCACCTTTAAAATATCATATCGTAACTTCACGTAACATATCATACTGTAATGTATTGTATTGTTATATTATATAGTATCATATTGCATCGTACTGTATAAAATTGTATCTTATCATATATCACTTCATTGTGTATCATACTGTATCATGCTCATTCTGACAATCCAAGCATTAGCTTAGCATTAGCTTTAGTCGGATTATGTGTCCTCCTCCAGCAGGTTAAATCAAAGAGGTCGAGTATCTTGATAGAAAACTTGAAGTTCACTCTGAGACTCACTTCTAGGTTATTAATGTCAGACTGTTGGGTGGTGATTTATGGAGCTCCAAACGTCTCCAGCTTGGACATAATGAAGAGTTGCTCTGACCGGTTATGCATCATTAAAAAGGGAACATCTGGTTAGACAATGAAAGTTATTTAAGGACGTCCGCCGGGGTTATCTAAACTCATGGTGAAAGTTTTTTCCAGATTTCTGATGCTTCAAAAATCACAACAACTAAAGACTGCATGTTAAAAAATCATCAGGATGTCACACTCAGCAGGACACTGACATCCAAACTGTGTAGCTAGAAGCTAAGTCTGAATGTTATGATGAAGATGATGATGAATATGCATTTTGTTTACAAGTTTGAACCCAAGTTTTATGGGGCGGTGACACTCTGAGGGACGTCGGTCCAGAGTTCTCAACGCCGAGACAGAAGTAGGCCACCATCTATAACGAAGGGGAAGCACATACGGAGGCGCTGCTGAGGGCTTAAATAATAAATATGAATAGTGTGGAAAAAGGGAGGGATGAGAAGAAATGAAATGGAATTAGAGCGATTCAAATGAGGAGAAATTAAGACGGAGGAGGGGGATGAAGGGAAAACAGAGAGGAGGAAAATATTCCAGGAAAGGTTGGGTGAAAATAGGCTGCGAGATAAAACCAGAGAGAAATGGGAGGAGGGGTTGAAAGAGCAAAAGCGAGCCAGGAACAAGGGCCCCCGACACGATAAGAGTCAGAGGAACATGAAAAGAAGAAAAGGAGAGGGAAATGAAAGGGGCGATAGTGGAGGAGATTAGGTTGAGTGTTGTAAAGAGAAAGAGGTCCCGGAGGCCTTGGCAGAGCTGTGATCCCAGCAGCGTAACCTCTTCATCTTTCGCCAGCTTCCTCGACGTGACAGCTCTACCCATCTCACGACCCCAGAGGGGCAGCATGGGCGCGTTTGTTTGCCAAACTGACCCTCCGTGGTCCTCCTGCCCATCCTCCACTTCTCTTACCAAGCCTGCAGCATCTCTGGCCTTCCTTCAGTCACGTGTCACAAGGTTAGCCAAAACCTCACATGGACGGGTCCAGATCAAAACAACTGCACCCACTGTGGGCCTCAAATACACAGGAATGTGACAATTCTGGACTCCAAGAGCCAAATACAGGGACCCACAAGACCTCATCTACCAATATGACCATTAAACACTGAACATGCAGCAACAAACCCCCCCCCCGACATCTATTACTTCCTGCTTCTTTAAATAAGAGACATGACTCTGTAGTGGAAGTCACTGCATTAAACACAGACATGACTCTGTAGTGGAAGTCACTGCATTAAAAACAGACATGACTCTGTAGTGGAAGCCACTGCATTAAAAACAGACATGACTCTGTAGTGGAAGTCACTGCATTAAAAACAGACGTGACTCTGTAGTGGAAGTCACTGCATTAAACACAGACATGACTCTGTAGTGGAAGTCACTGCATTAAAAACAGACATAACTCAGCTGAAATCTGAAGCTGAATATGTCATGATATGGTCCATTACCACCTCCTCTTCCCGTCCCTGACTCCTTCTCTCCCCATCTGTCTGGACTTTGCTACCCCCCCCTGAGGATGGTCCAGTCCCTGAGGTACAAGCTAGCTGAACTCCCTCACCTGCTGCCTGGAGGACTGAGGCCGCACACACTGGATCCTCAGTGCGGGTTATTCCTCCCTGATGTATCCATGCCGGTGGAGAGAGAAGGCTTCACTCAGGAGAGATGTGTCTTTTCTGTTCCTCCTAATCCTCCCTGTTGATCCTCCAGAGGCAGACTTATTAGACGACTTACGCTCTGCAGCAGGGTAAGGGTTACTCTCAGGGCTCTGAACGCTCGGCTGGATGATTATATTTACATTAAACTCCAAACAGTGGATGCAGAAGGTGCAGAGAGTGCAGCATTAACTGAAGAGGTGGAAACATGAATGTGGTAATGAGGACGTAAAAGCTGCTGTCTGATCCGTTCAGGCAGAAAACAGAGCTTCACTCTTCAGGAGAGTTTGATGTAAACAGAAACAAGCTGAGGTCAAAGATTAGACACGAGAACTTCAGGACAACTCTCATGATGAGAAACCCTGTTTTTACTTCCTTTAACTCTTCCTGTCCCATTAAAGTTACTAACCATAGACCTTTCTGAAGTCCCTGAGCTCCCTTGTCTCGTAGGTTCCTCCTGCTGTGGACGTTCCAGACTCCAGCTGATACAGACGTGCTGGACTCCAGCGGCAACAGCTTCTACTACTCGTCTCATCACTATCACCGCTCCCTCTCTCTCTTATTCTCCTCTATCCCTCTTTCCAGACCCAACTCAGTCGAGGCATGATGGCTGTCTAACATGAGTCTGGTCCTGCTGGAGGTTTCTGCCTGTTAAAGGAAGTTTCTCCTCGCTGCTGTAACTAGCTAAGGTGTAATGCTCATGGTGGATTAAGGTGGGGTCAGACTGAGTCTGAACCGGTCTTGGTGTTGGGTCTCTGTTCATAATTTGACATAGAGTGGTCTAGACCTGCTCTGTTTGTAAAAGAGTCTTGAGATAATGTTGTTGTGATTTGGCGCTATACAAATATGGATGGATGGATGGATGGATGGATGGATGGATGGATGGATGGATGGATGGATGGATGGATGGATGGATGGATGGATGGATGGATGGATGGATGGATGGATGGATGGATTGATTGATTGATTGATTGATTGATTGATGGCCACCTCAGACCATTGACTAGACCTTCCCTCAGTCACACCAGTGACCATGGCGCAAGTAGTTAATTGGCCTATTATTTGCAGTCGTGCATGCGGCTAACGCTGCGGCCAAATGTGCCGTTCCATCACGGTACGTTAAGACTAACGGTCCCGTTTGTGTAACAGCTGGACGTGCATACTCGCCCTGGACGTGTCTCTCTCACTGGGACACGTACAGAAGAAGCTGTGAGCAGTCGTATCTGATTTCAGTCGTTTAAACATCCAAAAATGGAAGAATGGCGCTCATGTTTAAAAATATATATGGAAAAATAAAGAACAGAGTTAACATTTGACTTCTTCTGTATATTTGGATTGATTTCTATTCTTATCTTTGCTTTTGAAGCTCCCTCGCTGAAGTTTCTTGTCTCACCTGTGGAGTGGATATTCGTCTCCCTGTCTCCTTCTATGTCACTATATGCTTTCTTCAAACATCTCAACACACAGAGGGAGTTCGCCTCACCTCCTCCAGGTGTTTGACATCCATGTGTGCATGTTTTGAGGTTTTAAGAGAAGTCAGGTGAACTTAATCTGCGATGTACATCCGTCACCTTCAACGTCTCTTTGTCTCTTCGTCATCCCTCTGATGTTGTTGGTTTGAGTCTATCTTTAGTCTCCTCTCTTTCTCCCGGGGTTATTTTAGTTTTCCCACGAGGCCTTCACATCTCCTCCTCTCTTGTGTTTCTTAAATCGAACATCAGAAGAATCAAAGACCTCAGATCTCTTCCTCCCCTCTGCAGGAGGTGTTGAGCCAGATGGGTGGAGCTGTATGGGGTCCAGGTTCAACAGAACATGCATGCTTCATTTAGAGTTCCCTGTTTCAGAGCTGCAGAATAATTGATCATGTGGAATCTGAAGAGGTAAAACAGAAAGTGCATCTCCAGCCTTAAAGTATAAGTCCAGGATGTCGTTTTTTGCAGGATTTCAAATTGATTTTGTGTTTTTAAGACAAAGATCTAAAAATAGGAGCCTATCAGATGTGATGTTCAAGCTGACATATGGCTGACGTCCCTCAGGATTTTCCCTCAGTGCGTCATGAATGCTGCTTAACAGCCTCTTTCTTCTAAGATGCTCTGTATGCATCCAAATCTAAAAATAGAAAAATCAGGGAATCACCTCAGAAATCCTGCTGCCTCCTTAAAAAACCTCCCGCAAACTTTAAAACAACACATGAGGCATTTTTTAAAACAGCTGATTCACAAACGTTGAGATCCTCGCTGCTGCTCTGAAAGGTAAGTGATGGAGGAAGAGGAGGAGGAGGAGGAGGAGGAGGCGGCCTGGGAAAGTGGGGTGAATCGGGGGATGGGAAGAGGATGTGCAGGAAGAGGAAATGTAGTGAGTTTAGTGAGGAACTACTGATGCATTCTGGCGCATTTTCTGCTGCAGCACCCGGGGAATAACAGGAAAGCGAGATCCCCCCTAAAGGAGGTCCACTGAGCTGCCTGCAGAGCATGCTGGTCCGGCCTGACACACAGAGAGGAGGAGGAGGAGGAGGAGGAGGAGGAGGAAGAGAGGAGAGGAGCAGCCATGGGACTGTGGAGAGTGAAACTGGAGTGAGATCACAGCGAGTGTGTTCACGGGGAGTCGAGAGGAAAACTGCCTCGGTGCAGAAACGGACGACAGGAGGATGCTCGGAGCCTGAAAACCAAAGACAGGAGAAAAACAAGCTGTACGACTACGAGCCCCCCTCATGTGATTTACAGCCGCACAAAGGAAGAAGCCTCTGACTCTGTCTTTGACTAGAGAACCCTGGCTTCAGGAAAAAACAACAACCAAACAGTGTCATTTTCCAGAGCTGAACGCAGCCGCACAAAGTCCTGACAGGAGAGCACTTCTCTGGAGTCAAAGGGCAGAAAAATGAGGGTAGAGCACCCGGGGCTGCAGCCGGGGCTCTGAGCCTGTCACCGACTTCTGTCTCTGAACACATATCTCAGAATCTCTGTGCAAAGGAAGCACTCTGGTTTTATAGTCTTCGTGGCATCGTTCAGGAGTGTGTCTGCAGACTTTACACAAGAAAAGGGTACAAAACCGCCTGCCTTAAAGCAACTCCACACATCCTCTATCCACCGACAGTGACTTCTGTGGTGTTTTATCACCTGTAAACACACATATGCATCAAATAGTGTTGCTCCAATCCTGCTTTCTGCCTCTGAAGTGAAGTATCAGAGAGTTTGAAAGTCGCTGCACAGATTCAGTATAGATGCATTTCGCTTAAGAGTTCCGGGGTCTTTTAGCCCCCAGAACTACTTCCCCCTGAACTAAAAGGTTCCTGTGCCCCCATTGTTGTGTGCGTTTCAACCGCGGGCTGAAGTCCCAGGTAGATTGAGTAAATCAGGCCAGTGACCACCAGACCAGTAGAGGGCAGTAAGACAAAGAGGAATGCCATTTATCACAGATGACACCATAGAAGCAGACGGACAGGCAGGTATCATTATGAGCAACACAACAGTTAGCCTGTTAGCATGAAGAGACTCAGCTGGTCTGTTTCAGATGGTGCTATATTTCATCACAGATGGATTCACTGAATCAACACGTGAGAGGAGATAAGCGCGAGTAGCAAAGACGTTTCAACACGGCTTTAAAATCCTTTTGAACTCAAAAAGCCGTGATCGCAGAGATCGCCCGGTGTTTTGGTTTAAACAGCGACCCTGTTAACTGGAGACTCTCAGCCGGATGCATCCCTCATAAACGTCTTTAGACCATCATTAAATATCTGATGAGGATATTTTGAAATCTTAATAAAAACTAAACTAGTTTGCATTCCCAGGAACTCCCTCTGTGTTTCAACAGCTGTGTAAACTCCACAAACACTGACACGTTCAGCTGAAGGTCTCCAGTTTACAGGGTCACTTTTAAAACGGAACACCGGGAGGAGAGACGCATTCACGGTGGGCTGAGAGAAGACTACTGTTACAAGCTGCTAAATCAAGAGAATCACAGCTTCTTCTTTTGAAAAGTACACACACATACAAAACAGATAGAACAAATCAAAACTAATGAAAGAAAGAGAAAAAACAATGACTTTGAATGGTTTTTGGAAAAATTTGACAAAAAAAAATTTGAAAAAAAAAAAAATGAAAAAAAAAAAAATTGACAAAGAAAATTTGAAAAAGAAAATTGACAAAAAAAATTTGAAAAAAAAAATTTTGAAAAACTTTTTTGGGGAAAAAAAAAATTTGAATTTTTTTTTTTTGAAAAATTAAAATTTGAAGAAAAAAAATAGAAAAAAAATTTTTTTTTTGATTTTTTTTTGGCAAAAACAAAATGAAAAAAAATAATTGGCAAAAAAGTTGACCCGGAGAATCACAGCTTCTTCTTTTGAAAAGTACACACACATACAAAAAAGATAGAACAAATAAAAACTAATGAAAGAAAGAGAAATCAAGAGAATCACAGATGTGTGTGATGTTATTGTGGACGGAGGGAGGAATAAAAACACTGAGGTTAATCTACCAATTAGACACATTCAGCATTGCAGGCCCCGCCCCCTGAAAGTCCCGGGACCTTTGAAAAGTACTACGATATTATCTATCCCTGAACTAAATTTAGACACTGGGTCCACCGGTCCACATAAAGTCTGTTGATGAACGCTCAATAAACCATCTGTTCTGGAGGAGTGTTGCACATGGCTCTCTGACCTCAAGGATTAATGCATGAGATGCCAAAGCTCCGCCTCTGTGTGCATTTCCATTATGGTGAGATCCATGTTTCACAGTCTGACAGTGAAGTAGAACCCTCCTTAGAACTCACTCAGCTTCATCCACTCCTCCATGAAAGTAAGACAACAAGAAGAACAAAAAGTTGACACGCCAACAGTTTCTCTCATCCCCTCCCTCGCCGCGCAGGGTGCAACCTTCGCTGCTCTCGCTGTGAGCTTCATCGATTTCTCATCTCGGTGCTGCTGCGCCGTGCACGCAGGAAGCTGCTGCTGCCGAGCCTGACTGACCTTTATCAAAGTATGCAGATGCTAGGTGTGGGTGCAGGGGCAAGCAGGGGCACCTAAACCGGCACCCAGACTGTCACACCCTGCAGGCGGGGGATGAGATGAGAGCAGAGACGGGTATTGAACACTCCCTCTCGTGTGCAAACCTGAGAAGTTTCAAGGTTTCTGCATTAATGACTGAAAGTTCTCCACAGAGGTCACATGATCAGTTTTTTAGAGGAGGAGCTGAACTCATGATGATGAACTGACCTTGTGGTGGTTTAGTCAGAGCGCTTGTTAAACCGGTCTCTGTGTTTTCAGGATTTTCTTTGTTGAATATTTTTGTAACTCAGAAGTCTCTCCCAGCAGGCAGCTCCTGTTTTCAGCTCGTCTGAAGTCAGAATCAGAAAAGTTGGACCGTCTCCTCACACTAATTAAAGACACGGCTCTAATAATCCTCGGCGTCCTCAGGTTTCAGGCTGCAGATGATCATAACATCAGCTGTACCCGGGTCTCTGTGCAGAGCGCCGGTCCCTGTGCTGAATCTGTTTTGGAGGAGTTTGTGTTTTGTTGTTGTTCTGCAGATTTTTTGGACTCACTTCCTGTAAAATAAACACTCTCCAAGAAGAGCTGGATCCGAATCAATCAGCAGAGGAAGACGTTTCCTAAATGAGCAGATTTATCTTTGGAGCTGATCGCCGTTTGAAGGGGGTCGCTTTCTGACACATTTAAAGCGTTTCTCAGCCAGACTGAAATATTTAGCCTGAGTTGAGAAGGTTTAAAGATTTTAGTTTCTCCTGATTCTGCCCAAACACAAACATGAAGCTCTGAAAGTAATTACAGAGAGACACTAGAGAGAACCTTTGCAATGAAATGTTAAAAACAGCTAGCTCATGTAGAGGCACACGTTCTGATTTCAGTCAACACTCCGAGAGTCAAACAGGTCAGACTGAAGCTCCTGCCTCCGTCCTGACCGTGTTAGGGAGCAGCTGCTGTCAGAGTTTGGGGAGCCTGGATGGATGAACCCTCATCAGGTCTACACACAAACACTCAGGGGGGGCGGCGACACGCCCTCACTGAGCGCTGATATAAATAAACTCAGACTTAATTACATTTCTCAGAGTGGGAGGAAGGAACGCAGGGCCAGAATATTTATTACAACTCATCCTGTGAGTGTGTGTGAGTGTGTGTGTGTGTGTGTGTGTGTGTGTGTGTGTGTGTGTGTGTGTGTGTGTGTCTTTACAGTAAATAGAAGCAACATGTTTACAATGCATCTATTATTTCTGCATGTCTCTGTTCAAGCGTGTGTGTGTATGCATGTGTGTGTTGATGCCAGATAACAGCAGGGGGAGCGTTGTTAGTTTGTGCTGCAGATGGTTCATGCAACAGTTTCGTGTGACTTGATGTCTATCTTCCTTCAGACGTCACGCTAAGTGCAGATACTGGCCGTAGTCAGGGCTGCAGCTCTGGTTAATAATGTCTACTGTCTCTAAAGCTCTACTACCTGGATGTAAAGGAGCACAGGAGACGGGTGTGTTAAACCGACATATAACCACTCCAACAGAGCAATGAGGAACCAGCACAGGCATGAGGACGCTAACCTGGAGGATGGTGGTGGTAGCTCTGCTAGAGGTAGACATGCAGACTCTGTGATCCTGTGTTTAGCTATTTTAGAAACACTGGGCTCAATTTAGATTTTTTTTCCGGGTGTTTTCTCAGATTTAGAGTAGTTGGTTAGCCAGAATTAAATTTTCTGTTAAAATAACTTAAATGAGTCGCTTCAGAACATCCTTAGTTTGAGCAGAGATGTATAGCTGCTTTTTCAGTCTCCAAGTGATCAAATCTCTCCTTTTCTTTCCAACAAGTCTTTTATTTTTACTCTTTTCTTACAAGTTCTGAGACCTGACAGGATCACTGAACTGTTCTAAAAGTAGAGCCACATGTGAGTCAGTGTGACTTTTGTTTACAAGCTCTGGTTCACTTTTAACTCCACACAAACACAGAAATACTACTAAACAAACTTCACAACATTAGCAAAGAAAACAAAGTGAGATTGCACCCCGAGGCGCTGCAAAAAATACAGAGACACGTTCCAATTATTGAGAGAAGAGAAGGCAAGAGGCTGGCATGAATAAAACAGCAGAAGTGGAGCACTGAATATGATTATCTGAGCTCCGGAGGATCCAGGGTGGGTTAGGGTGTTGGTTTGAGGGGAGGGGTGGTGGGGGGCAGCTGCAGGGGGGGTAAGGTAAACCTCATGGGTCTCTTCCAGGGTGTCTGGAAAAGTGCTGGCAGGGGGAAAAGCTGAGCGGTCAGCAGGATGAGAATCAGCATGGACATGTGTTCTGTCAGTCATGACGCCCAGAGGGGAGACAGCTCCACATTCAGGAGGTATTCATGGAGGAGGAGGTTGGGTGAGGGCGATGCATAAGCTGCAGGAGGTGAAGCAGAAAACATGCATCCTGAGCGCTGTGCAACCCCCTGCGATGGGAGGCTATTTATAAAAAAACATAACGCGGGTTTTACATGCACGGGAGAGTTACACAGGCATGACACAGAGGCATTACTTTGCTTTGTTTGCTGCACACCATCATTTGTTTATGAATCCATCAACTCTAAGTTAAACATCCGTCTCTCCAGGGGCCGAGCTGCTCCGCCTAACAGCTGTGTGAACTTCACCGGGTCACAGAGAGCGGAGAACTGAAACTTTCACCTTTTAATGTTCTCAACAAACACAATGTTCAACAACGCTGGGGCAAGACTACTTTAAAAAGGTCTCTGAGATAAACCTGAGGGTCAAAAGACGAGTAAAAGGTTTGTTTTAAGTGCTGCAACAGTCTGACTTTAAAGGTCCTTTATAACGGTATTCTCAGCTGTTTACACATCCTAGTTACACATCTAAGGAAGACTCACAAAATTCAGCCTCTCAGTTTCTAACCTCATGATCTATGCAGTGGTCTAAGTGGGCAGGGATGCAATGATAATAGTTCTGATAGTTGTATGAGAAGGAAGGGTGATGCAGAGGCAGAAAAACACCAAAGAGAAAGAAAATTCAAACAAATTTGGCGAGCGCTCCAGGAGAACCCACACAAGTACGCTGCATACATGATCCAGAAACTGACCTGAACCGAAGGAGGCAACTGTTCCTGAGTGGTAGGTTAAAACTTGGACTTTAAAGGTCCTTTATAACGGTATTCTCAGCTCTTTATGCGTCCTAGTTTTTGGTTTTAAATTCAGCTGCAAAAAACTCACAAAATTCAGCCTCTCAGTTTCTTACCTCATGATCTATGCAGTGGTCTAAGTGGGCAGGGATGCAATGATAATAGTTCTGATAGTTGTCTGAGAAGGAAGGGTGATGCAGAGGCAGAAAAACACCAAAAGAAAAGAAAATTCAAACAAATTTGGCGAGTGCTCCAGGAGAACCCACGCCAGTACGCTGCATACATGACCCAGAAACTGACCTGAACCGAAGGAGGCAACAGTTCCTGAGTGGTAGGTTAAAACTTGGACTTTAAAGATCCCATATACTGGTATTCTCATCTGTTAACATGTCCTAGTTTTCTTCTAAGGAAGGATTTAAATTCAGCTGCAAAAAACTCACAAAATTCAGCCTCTCAGTTTCTAACCTCATTATCTATGTATTGAATTCAGTGGGCAGGGATGTTAAAATAATGAGGTGTTGTGCTGATAGTTGTCTGAGAAGGAAAAGTGATGCAGAGGCGGAAAAACACCAAAAGAAAAAATCATTCAAACTAATTTGGCGAGCGCTCCAGGAGAACCCAAGTCAGTACGCTGCATACATGACCCAGAAACTGACCTGAACAGAAGGAGGCAACAGTTCCTGAGTGGTAGGTTAAAACTTGGACTTTAAAGATCCCATATAACGGTATTCTCATCTGTTAACATGTCCTAGTTTTCATCTAAAGGAAGGATTTAAATTCAGCTGCAAAAAACTCACAAAATTCAGCCTCTCAGTTTCTAACCTCATTATCTATGCATTGAATTCAGTGGGCAGGGATGCTAAAATAATGAGGTGTTGTGCTGATAGTTGTCTGAGAAGGAAAAGTGATGCAGAGGTGGAAAAACACCAAAAGAAAAAATCATTCAAACTAATTTGGCGAGCGCTCCAGGAGAACCGAAGTCAGTACGCTGCATACATGACCCAGAAACTGACCTGAACCAAAGGAGGCAACTGTTCCTGAGTGGTAGGTTTAAACTCTGACTTTAAAGGTCCTTATAACGTCTCTTTATGCGTCCTAGTTTTTGGTTATAAATTCAGCTGCAAAAAACTCACAAAATTCAGTATCTTAGTTTCTAACCTCATTATCTATGCGTTGATCTAAGTGGGTGGGTTTACTAAAATAATGAGGTGTTGTGCTGATAGTTGTCTGAGAAGGAAAAGTGATGCAGAGGTGGAAAAACACCAAAAGAAAAGTAAATTCAAACTAATTTGGCGAGCACTCCAGGAGAACCCACGCCAGTACGCTGCATACATGACCCAGAAACTGACCTGAACAGAAGGAGGTAACTGTTCCTGAGTGGTAGATTAAAACTTGAGTGCTAAATTTAAATAATTTGAAATGCAAAATGAGTTTTTCTGCAACATTGCAATATAAAATAACATTTCTAGCATGAAAGAATCACAGAATAATAAAACAATAAGTGTCAAAACCACCGTCTGTGGATTAAATGTCATATAAATGTTCCCTCTGACACACATGCTGTTATTATCTTGACAATGTTCATTTTTATTTTCCATAAAAACACAAAATAAATACTTGAAATGGCCGACGGGTGACATATTGTGAGTAATAAACTAAGCAGTGTTGATGAATGAACTCAGTATGGAGTGATGATTAATGTTAAATAATTTCCCAAACATACAGGACATTATTCACTGAGCAGTAACAACAATAAAAACCTGCTCATATGCATGAATATGAAAATCTCTCCTCCCCCCCATCAGAGACTTCTGGATCTTTTGTAGAAACGCAACAAAACTCCAGAAATCTCCATAATTACAGCGGGTTAGTGATGAATGAGACTCTGTGTGTATGTGGAAAAGACAAAGAGGAGCAGTGGAAGTGACGGCTTCATCCACAAGATTCATGAGAACATTTCCATACACAAAACAAAGAGGATGAATGTGGAGGAAATTCACTAAAGGCATAATTACAATCATGTTTCTCCTGCTGCCTGGGAGCTCTCCTCGGGGTCGTTTCCACGCTCGCCACATGACGAACTACAGAATTCATTCGCCGTCTTGTGTTCACATTCATATTCCAGCTGTGACGTGTGTGGAAGCTGACAATGGAAATGTTATTTCTCTCCATTTTTCTAAGATGTTGAAGCAACAAAATGACTCCCCTATCGGTCCCCTCGTGTTTAAGTCAGTTTTTATGAAGACGACTTCACGTCTAAAGGTCAGGAGCTTTTAGTGACACCCTTCAGGACAAGTAGACCTCACGCTCCTCCAGCTTCTCCTTATTCTACCAAGACTCTCCATCTCTTTTGACACACTTTGGACCCGTTCTTATCGAACTGAGGGGGAATTTATTACACGCCTAATCTGGAGCTCTGGAATACATCACTCCAATTCTCAGGCAGACAACGGTCCTCAGCAGGAAGCATGGAGTTTAATAGTTGCTCAGTGGCGGTGCTGCTGTTGGCAGCTGACAGATTTCAGTCTCAACTCGACACCATGAGCTTCTTAGCCGACATTACTGCCTGAGAATTAAAGAAGACATTCTGTGGAAGGGAGTCGAGCACATGTCAGCCTTCCTGCTGACAAAGTGGTGGAAACGTTACTTTTCCAACAGCATTGGTAAACAACATGTCTGGGATAGATACTCTAGAAAGCCCCAAACACATTTTTCCAAATATACTTTAGTCATCCTCCAACTGAGGAGGAATCTCTACCACCTAAAGGAGAAATAAAGCTTCAGTGAGGCGGTTTTGATTTGCTCCTGTGATGATGTAACGACAGGAGAGGTAAAACCACTTCAGCTCCCAACTACGATGTTGTTGGTGTCGGCTGACGTGCAACATTTCCATCTTTGGGGTCCCTCCCCCAGAGATCCCTATCCTAAAGGTAGAGTTGCTATTTAAACCTCAGTGCTCTGTCCATGGTGCTGAAACATGCCTTCACAGATTCCTGGTTACTTTGCCTTTTTGAAGGAGGAGAAGGAGGAAGAGGAGGAGAAGGAGCAGAAGAAGGAGCAGAAGGAGCAGAAGAAGGAGCAGAAGAAGGAGCAGAAGGAGGAGCAGAAGAAGGAGCAGAAGAAGGAGCAGAAGGAGGAGCAGAAGAAGGAGCAGAAGGAGGAGCAGAAGGAGGAGCAGAAGCAGAAGGAGGAGAAGAAGAAGAAGGAGCAGAAGAAGAAGAAGAAGAAGAAGAAGAAGAAGAAGAAGAAGAAGGTACTTTATTAATCCCCAGGGTGAAATTCAAATTTTTCAGTCATGCTCCACGCACAGTTTTTCTTTTTTGGTATATCCATACAATGCACACACATTCAGTGAACATGCTTAGGCAGAGATGTCAGAGTGAGGATTCTACCATCAACCAGCGCACCCCAAGCAGTTAGGGGTTCAGTACCTTGCTCAAGGGCACCAGTGCCAGTGCCCAGGCAAGTGAACCAGCACCTCTCCAGCCACCAGTCCACTTGCCAAACTTCGTCCATACTGGGACTCAAACCGGCAACCCTTCGGTTCCCAAGCCAAGACTGAGCTGTGAAGCAGAAAACTTTAATTCTGAATGATTTAATTCTGAATTAAAACACATCATGTAACTGTGGCCAGTGTCTCCTATTTCTACTCCTGGATAGTGACTGACACAGCTGAATATACTCTTTAGCTCAGTCCTCCCTGCTGTATCAGAATGTTCTGACGCAGTAATTATTTGACCCTAAAGTCAGATTTCTCTAACTCCCTGCATTCATCAGTGCAGAGCAGAGCTGCACAGTAAGAACATCAACA
Source organism: Notolabrus celidotus (assembly GCF_009762535.1). Lineage (NCBI taxonomy): Eukaryota > Metazoa > Chordata > Actinopteri > Labriformes > Labridae > Notolabrus > Notolabrus celidotus. Next base: position 27,920,281 of record NC_048293.1, read on the forward strand.
CACAGACAGATCGATAGAGCAGCGTTCCCCCACAATGCTAACAACATCACAGCAGCCTCATGATGATCGTCTCCTCCTCGTCTCTCCCCTCTGCACTCCCCCGGCAGCCTCCGAGCCCGGCCCATAAAGCTTCTCTCACATAAATCAAGCAGAACCCTGAGAGCTCGGCGAGGCCCCGAGAGCACGCTGATCACCCCGACACTCACTCCCCCCCTCCCCTCCCCTCCTGCCACCGCCGCTCTACTGGGCCCGACTCAGCCCTCAGGAACCAGGACCCTGGAGCACAGAGTCTGACAGGCTGAGAGGGTCCTGATGGGCGGGGGGAGGGGGATGTCACAGAGGCCTGTCACTTTGATTCAGAGGCTGCAGAGCGGTGTGCGAGACGCAAGCTGTGAAATAAACAAATCAATATTTCTCAGGAGGAGCAGATCTGCTCACATGTTGAGCGGTGTGTAACGTGCACGGGATAAAAGGCTGCAGGAGGATATGATGAGCTGGATGTCATGACAGTGATGTCTCTGTGTCTTTTCATTCTAACCTGATTTCTTTCTTTAGTATCAATGTTTCTGTTACATTCATGCCGATACAGCACGAGGGACAGACTTGAAGGTACGACGACTACGTGAACAAACCAGTCAGTTACTTTGGTTTTGCTTCCTGATTGAGGGGTTCACTAACATCAGGCATCAAGGCCGACATGTAGAGACAAACGACACCAGCACTGTGCAGCCACAGCTTCTTAAACATGATCCAGAACTGTCTCTCTTTGGTTACAACCAAGCATAGCAAGACTAGGGCTGCAGGCATCAAGTATTTTATTGATTATTGGAACAACTAATCGAGTAAGAAATGTCGTGGGCTTTCCAATGTTGGACTAATGAAGGATTTAAGGCTCTAACTGACACAGATCTCTGCTTTGACACTAAATACAAAAAATACAGTTAAATCCTGTTTTTTCCACCTCAAACAAATCTCCAAAATAAGATATTTCCTTTCCCCCTCCGATCTCTCCAAAGTCATCCATGCTTTTATTTGTTCTCGTCTTGATTATTGTAATGCACCTTTAACAGGTTTCAGTCAGAGCTCCCTCCACAGACTTCAACTAGTCCAAAATGCAGCCGCTCAGATTTTAACAGGCACATTGAAACACCAACACATCACTCCTGTCCTCCCAAGCTTGCATTGGCTGCCAGTTTTTTATTATGTCGATTTTAAGATCTTATCTATTACTTTTAAAATTTTAAATGGACAGACCCCAAACTATTTAAGCAACCTTTTAACCCCCTGTGTGCCAGGGCGGCCCCTCAGGTCTGTGGATGCATCTCTGCTGGTTGTGCCAAGATCCTGCCTTAAAACAAAAGGTGACCGGCCGGGCCTTTTCAATCAGAGCTCCAAGTTTTGTGGAACTTCCTGCTACTGACGATTAGACAGTCCAAAACCTTGACTGCTTTTAAATCCTCACTAAAAACATTTTTATATAAGAAGGCATTTCTCCACCCCTAATTCTTAAATTTGTTCTGCATTCAGACGTCTTGTTTTGCTTCTGTTTTTTTTTCTTCCCAGTGTTTGCACCGTTTCTTATGCTTCGATGCTAGTTTGGTCTTCTGGGGCAAAACATACCAGATCAACTGGTTGGCTCACTCTCCAGGTTCCCAGAGTTAATTCTGAGCTGGGAAAATCTGCCTTTTGCGTATTTGCACCATCTGCATGGAACTCCCTGCAAAGCACTTTAAAAATAAATGCACTGGTTTCTTTTAATCATTTTAAATCATTAGTTTTAAAATGTTTAACCTCTGATTGTACCTGTTTTCACTAACTTTGTGTAACATTATTTTTTCAATGGTTGTAACATTACTTTTAACTGTCGTCTGTTTTTAATTGATCATCATTCTTTTAGGGTTATATCTTTTATTTTGCTTGTCATGCATTTTAATGTTTCTTTTATATACTCGTCGTCATTGTAAATGAGGGCTTGCCCTCAATGATTTTCGAGTTTAAAAATAAAGAGAAATGCTTGGTAATTCTCTGCTTTTTCGTTGTGAAGCACTTTGTAATATTGTTAAGAAAAGAGCGATATAAATAAAGTTTATTATTATAGCTGCAAGTGTGTGACACAGAAATAACCCTAACCCACAAAACACAGTCAGCTGTAGAAATATCTGGATTTAAATGAAGCATCAAAGCAAATCATTCGTCTCGAGGCTTCATCGTGAAAATAGATTTTGTATCTCGATGGTAACACTCCTGGTAAAATAAAGGTTCAATACCGAATCATGAAGATAGAAGAGATGGCGCCCCCTGTCGACAAAGCGCCATCTCTTCTCTCATTGCAGATTTTGTGTGATCAGTGTTTCCTGACAGAAACCTCGTCCTGTCGTCTCTTCACAGCCCGACGTCTCACTTGTTGTGAATATATTCTGTTTGAAAAGTGAAAAAGGATTTTAATCAACGTTCTGTCAATCCTCCACTCCGACTCTGACCTCCTCGCAGTGATTTCAGGCTTTAAAAACTACAATACAGAATCTGTCAGTCTTGTTGCTGATGGTCTGGTTTGCATTTGTGGGTCACAAAGAAGTGTCACTTTTAATTTCAACATCTCTCACACCCAGTTAAAAACTCCTCTCAGGGGACTCGAGGATCTATTAAAATCTGAGGGACCGTAAATGTTTGTAGTCGTTCCTCTTGAGACTTTAAAGGCCTGAACGATCACACTTTGATTGACAGCTGTCTGAAACATCAGGAAGGCAATTTAGCTTGTGACAATCAATGCAGTGAATCCCTAACAGAGTGTTCCTGATGCAGAAACAGAGGAAGAAGAGAATATTTACGAGTCACTAAATACTACCATCTATCATAGTAAGCAGTTAGCACACATGCTACGTTAGCAGAGCTCTCCCTACTTGTCCTCAGAGATATGAATGGAATGCTAAATGATAGCTCTGTAATGTTAGCCTGCATGATACACTTACAGAGTCAAATTCTACCCGGTAACAAGAATAAATCATCAATGGACAGCATGAAACTCCTACAGCCAAAAATATGAAACCGCCTTCAACACTCCTCCTGCAGACATTTAGTATCACCTTAAGCAGTCATTACTTTGCCTGCAGGTGGCGTTAACCATGAGTGTGAAATAGCTACAAATTAAAACGTTACTATATCTGTGACTTCAATTATCGATAGTACCAAAAAGAGCTGGAACCACAAGCTAAAGAGAAAGAGACAACACGAGAGAGCAACAGTAACAAAGCAGCAAACTGAAAAATGATAAGTGATTTTCTGATTGGTTTGCGGCCCTTAAGAACTTTAAACTTCAAGGTTTTTGCTCCATCGTCCTGGTCGAAGCTACAAAGTCACCTAAGACTGGATCATTTTATTAGTTTGGTGGATTGTGTTCCTTGTTTAAACTTTTATACAGCGGTCTTGGCCAGGACCAAGCGGCAACCTCCGGTCTCAAAATATGAAGCACATGCCGAAGTGTTATAAACTGCAGTTCCTCGAGTGTCCACTAGAGGCTGGCTCTAGAAGTATTGGAAACCACATACACACCAATTCAAAAAAGCCGATCTTTACAGCAGAAATAAACATGTTTACAGCCTGGTACAAAAAACGATTGTAGTCTGGATAGATCATTTTTTGATCGGCACACACTGTACGCGGTAATTTCAAAGATATTGAGATTACGAGTCTTCCAATGAGAGGCACAGCTGACTTGATTGACAGGCGGGAACACTGCAGCTGTTGGCGAGGAGGCTCAAAGCCCACCTCTTTACCTCACACTTGCTCGACAGCAGCAATATGGCTGCCGCCGCCGATTGGCCTCAAAACAGTGCTTCAGAAACAGATCGGTGACGTCACGGATACTACGTCCATTTATTATACAGTCTATGATCCACACCTTTGCATAAACATGCAGGAAGGTACTGGATTTTGTTAAACTGCTGCTGAACTTGCGCCTCTTTATGCCGGCTGTGTGTCTCTGCTCCGCTCTCAGTCACAACCACTACACCTCTAACTCTTGTCACTTACAAGCAGTGTTGTGCAAGTTACTGAAAAATAGTAACTATTTACAGTTACTAGTTACTTTATTCAAAAAGTAACTAAATTACTCTGTTAATTACTTACACCAAAAAGTAATGAATTACTGTTAAAAGTAACTTTTTAGTTACTTTATAATAAGAACATTCTTTAATGCTCCTATTTATGCACTACCAGCTTCATTTCAGTGCTGTATGGAAATAATACACTATTGATCATCTTTACAGTTTCTATTCATTTGCATGCACATCGCTAAACTTTGCTCAGCATTATGATCAATGCAAACACAGACCTGACTCAACCTCAAAGTAATTTTTAAATGCTACTTTATTTAAGTCAGACCAGCAACAACTGACAATATCACAAGGATTTCTGAAATAAATAAAACAAAACAGTCTGAATATATTAGTCAGAATCAAAGATAAAAAAATAAAGTGGCTTCAGCATCATAAAAGCTGTTGTGTTTAGCCCTTAAAAATGTTCCTTCACAGCTTAAGTATGAAACTAGCAACAATGTACTTATAACATATGAGCGTATTTCCACTTTGAGAAACTCGTCTTGCTTTCGCCTTTACTCTCCATGACTGCCGCACGTTATTAAACGGAAACACGCCCACACGCGTCTTCTTCTTTTGTTTTACAGCGGTTGGCATGGCACACAGCAATCCCACAATGCATTGCCACTGTAAACAGGAAGAAGTACACTGCAGCTAGCCAACAATGAATTAATTTAAAGTAACGGACAAACGCACGATGTTGTAACGGTAACTGAGTTTATTTATTTTAAAAAGTAATGCGTTAGAGTATAAGTTACTGTCAAAAGTAACTGCGTTACTGCCCAACACTGCTTACAAGTGAGCCAGCACTGACATTTTGTAAAGTCCTTTAGCGTCTCATAAAGACTGACATGTTACATTTATGTCTCTTTCATAGACTGGAGAGCAGGAGAGAGAGAGCGATGTCACCTGGTCCCTACAGGTTTTAATCCGTCCTGTTCTGTGGACTGTTGACGTCCATAAAACGACCACAGCAGTAAGAAAGGATGAAAATACACACAGAGCTCACTCTCTGCACAAACACACACCACACATGTTTGGATCACACATACTCATTAGTTTTAACTATAAGTCAAGTGTTGTTCAGTGACCTTTTCCATACAAGCATTGTGAAATTCAAAAAATACAAAATGAACTGTTTTGGGAGTTCTGTTTTTGTTGCATGTGTATCAATATTGTTTGATTTTTACTAGTATTTTTAAAAGTCTTGGATTCTGACAACTCTATGCCAAACCTAGTTTTTATACCATAGCTTTCCAAGCTTAAACACGACCAGTACAAACACAATATCAGGAGAGTTAACAGAAACTTCATCGTCTTCAGTGTCTTAATGTTTTTGAACTATAAAATTAAAGGTGGTGTACAGAGACGATCTGAATCTGTTGTATCTGCGCTGAGCCAACAGATCCAGCTCACTATGAACAGCAGGATTTCCCAACATCACTGGATGTTATCTGTAATATAATACAGTATGCTGCTTTCATTATAACAGTGCCAAACATGCCCACTCAGCTGGAGCCTAGGTGTTGTGTAGTGCAGATGGTGCAGCTGACAAGGCTGCGTAACGTTGGCAATGTACATAAAACATCACTATTATTCATCAGTGCTTACTACCAGCTTTTTACAGCCCGGCTTTCCCCCCAACAAAGAATCAAACCTCCAGCTGTGTCAATCATCATGACAAACTCCGCCCACTCACCCAAAACACTGCTGAACACTGACATTTGTTGTTGTAATTTTCTCTTGTTATCCTTCCTTTCCCATCGTGCTCTCTTTCACCGAAGCAGAAAGAATAAAAAATCCAGAGTTCAACAAAACAAAAGCAGCAGGGATTAGAGGAGCGGAGGGAGGGGTTACTCAAGGACTCCCTGTTTCCACAGTTGTGTGACGAATCCTGAAGTTGAATCCTTTTTGCATGCAACACACACAGGATTGGGCCCTGATGAGAGCGAAATCTCCTGACAGGAAAACAAGGGGATGTGGAGTGCACGCTCTGATGAGAAGGGGACGCTGCTGAAGCATGCATCTTAAGATTCCTGACTTAAACAATGCAAACAATTCAGGAATATGTTACAAAAGGTCAGAAGACAACATCTTTGAACCAAGAGAAACCGCAGAATGAGACGCTGCTGAAAGCTTTGGAGCGAGCTTTCATCATTTGTTGCCACCAAACGGCAATTCAATTAAAAAAGAGCACAAATCAATGAGAGGCGCACAAAGAAAATAGCTTAATTATCCTCTTAATGTTGAATACCCTTGGTAATAAATCACCAACATGCAGAGTAAAAACAACCAGAAGAAGAAAAGAGCTTGCGGTCTTACCAGGTCTCGTCGTTTTTGAACTCCAGCTCCCCGTAGGTGTCCTCAAAGTCCTCCCCTCCTCCCTTGGCGAGTCCCTCCACGGTGTGATAAGGCACAATGACCGTCCCCCTCGCTCCAGACGTCCTCAGCACTTTCACTTCCATTATCCCGATGCTCTCGCTGACGTGAGCCGAGCCGCTCTCGAAGGTGAAGATCCCCGAGTGGTCGTCGTCCAGGATGGTCACGGTGGCCACGGTGGGGAAGCCCAGCATGGCCTTCGGGTACGGGAGGCTGTTGGCGGAGAGCACCTCGTCCTCCGTCTCCAGGACGCGAAGGTTACTGAGCCGCACGAAAAAGTGCTCGTCCTCCTCGAAGATGTCGTCGTCGATGATGCCGATGCTGATCTCCTTGAACATCTCTCCCGGTTTGAAGACCACCGTCCCCTCTGTGAACTCGTAGTCGGCCCCAGCGTTAGCCGAGCCGTCCTCCGTTTTATAATCCACGTAGATCGTCTTGTTGATGTCGCCGCCCTTTCTGGTGATGGTCAGAATGGCGGCGCCACAGTTCTCGAGGCACTGGTACACGGCAGGCTCAAAGTTGATCCGAGACACGTACTCCTCCGGCTCCTCCACGTGCACCTCCTGCACGCTGATGCTCTTCTTCGCCTGCTCCGCGACGTGTTTCTTCAGGATGTTCCCGGCGCCCGTCATCATGCGCGTGGCTTGGATGCGGTAGAAGGCACGGCTCTTCTGCTGGTGCGAGAGAGCGTAGTAGTTGGCCATCTCGACCAGCTGATCCAGCTCTTTCTCCGGGTGCTTCTGCTTCAGGTCCTTCAGGATGCGGATCATGTCGCGCCGGGACTCGTCCACTTCTTTGCCCTCGATCAAACCGATGAGGTTGCTCGCCGTGCCTCCGTCCATGAAGTGGGAGTTGACCATCTTGCCGTCCATCTCGATGCCCTTGGTGCGCTCGGACTCCGTCTCGATGATGACGCCCCTGTGCTTGTCAGTGCGATACTTCTTGTGCATGAACTTGTAGAAGAGCAGTCGTCTGTCTGCTACCCAGGCGAGGATTACGCATATAGGGAAGAAGGCCAGCGTGAGCAGACCCTCCCAGACTTGGACTTCATTTGGAGAGAACACAGCCAGGATCATGTAGAGCCAGATGTAGGCGAAGATGCTCCATCCTGCGGTGATGAAGAACACTCGGAGGTGTTTGACCTTACGCACCTCTCCTTGGGGGATGACCAGCACACACAGGCCGATGATGACGAACATGTTGAAGGCGGCACTGCCGACGATCGTTGAAGGCCCCAGCTCACCAGATTTGAACTCATGTCCACAAACCTCGATCACAGAGAGCATAATCTCAGGGGCAGACGAGCCCAAGGCCATGAGGGTGAGGTTCGACACGGTTTCATTCCAAACCCGGATCGTGGTGGTCGTCGTCTCCCCGTTGGCCCTTTTGATGATGATTTCTTTCTCCTGGGAGGTGATGACTTCAATCGCCGCCATGAAGCGGTCGGCGATGATGGACACCCCCAGGAACATGTAGATCATGGCCACGAAGTACACAATGACCCTCGCGATCTTGTCTCCCATGGAGGGATCCTCAGGGTACCAGATGGGTAGGATAATCCCCGGTTGGCACTTGGAGTTCCCCTCACAGGTGGCATTGCTGGGGGTGACCAGAGGGCTCGGGGTGGTCCGGGCCTCCGTGCAAAGGAAGACTACAGTCACAGAGACCAGGCCCAACCAGAGGCAGGCTGACGACCCCGGCTTCACAGGCCTTGAACCCTCCATGCACCCTCCTTCGTCTCAAGGGTCCTTACCACACTGATAGTCCCTCTGGGATCCAGCACTGTGCTGTGCTTGTCCTCCACCCACCACCTAAACACAACGAGAGGAAACAACAGAGATTACACGGCTGGCATTGTGTTTGTGTGGAAGGACATGAAGAGCTTATTCTCGTATGACAGAAACATCATCCAGAGGGAACAACAGCGGTTAAAAAGCTTCATGGTGGATGGTATCTTTTTTCATATCATGTATAGATAAATATATCCATCCCTGAACACACACACACACACACACACACACACACACACAAGTTTAAAGTTATTCATGAGGTGTAAGCAGTGTTCATTTTGGCAGCTATTTTAGTCTTTAAACGAAAATGTTAGTTTTAGTCACATTGTAGTCTTTGATTTTTGCCAGAACATCTTCACTCTTTAAATGATTAATGTAGTTGATCAGATATGGATATCAGGGTTATACCAAGTGTTCAAATAGTCAATATTTCACTCTTAACATTTTTGCTTTTTGTAATATCTTTTTTTTTTTTTTAAGTTATATTTTTGGCCTTTTTGCCTTTATTTGATAGGACAGCTGAAGAGAGAGACAGGAAATGTGGGGAGTAGAGAGCGGGGGAAGACATGCAGGAAATGGTCGACCGGCTGGGAATCGAACCGGCGACCCCTGCAACGAGGACTGTAGCCTCTGTATGTTGAGCGCTTAGACAGCTAGGCCACCAGCGCCCCAGCTTCTCTATCTTAAGTTAAATAATTCAGACCATCCTTAGTAAAAAGTCAAAAGAAAACATTCTCTCTGTGACCACTGTGACTGTATTTTGATTCTCTTGATTCACAGAAAAATGCCATGAAAGGACTGTATTACACATTTACAACAGTCCCTGAATGCACCTGCAGTGACATAGGCACTGGACAGACAGTCAGTTCACGGCACTCTGAAATGCATCTGCATCTTTGATGACGAGGAGTTGATCCAAACTCACTGAATGTGTCTGATGTTTCACCAAACTGGATTAAATCAAGCTGTAGACGCCGAGCTTTTTACGGTAACCACGGCAACAACGTCAAACATCAAGTAGTAAACAGACGTCCCCACCGGTTGTGTCTTTGTCACTAACGCACACCGGGGGGTAAAAATCCTCAATGAAGATGAGACAGATGCATGGAGGTGAGGAGAGCTGGTTCATAAAGCACACCTGCTGCAGGTAGAGACCAAGCTAACACTGAGCCCCTCAGATAAGAACTCAGCCTGTCACAGGAAGTCATCACGCCATCTTTAAAGACGCACAGCACAGGGGGAAACATGGATTCTGAATGTCCGGAGGTCGGCCATTAAAGTTTTCATCTTGTCATCGTCTTGTCAACAAAATCAAAACACAGTGATGCACTTTAGCTCGTCATAATCTTGTTTTCGTCATGACGAACATTTATCGTCATAATCTCGTTAACGAAATGAACACTGCCTGTAAGAGTCTGTTAGAGTCTTTGATAAGCGCCGGCTGTCAGGTGGACTTGAAAACATCACCAGTGGACTACTTCCTCAGTGTTTGAAATCATGTCACCAGTCATTGCTAATTATATCAATTCAAAGCATGAAGGGATTGAATCATCAGACATCTGGATCTTAAGTTGTAAGAGAATCAAGCAGAGCTAAAGTTAGCAGCATTTGAAGCCCTGCATGTCACACCCTACACTTTAATGAGGGCTGCCTCATTCGGCTCGCAGAGTTCCACTGCAGAGCTCGCACCTTAATGAGCGTGGGTAGGCCGGGTCCTGTTTGATAAAAGCCCCTGGCATCCTTTTCTCAATGTCAGGGTCCTTTAATGTCGGGGGTACAGAGGTAGTTATTAGCAAATGATGAATGTGACAGCTCATACATCTAAAAATACTCATTAGTGTGAGACAAGATAATGCTCTGTAGCAGTGATTCTCAAAGAGGTGGGGGTGTGGAAACACAAGGAGAAGAGGGGAGGATGGAACAAGAATGAGAATCAAGAACGACTTGTTCTCTTTTCATCGTTACTATCGTCTGTATTTACAGATCCTACAGGAACATCCCAGTCTGTATGGAGAGCAAAAGCAGGCCTGGGAGCCCTCTAACATCTGATAGGATCTGACAGGTTTCTATTCTAGTCAATGTGTTAACTTCCACTGGATCCGCTCCGTTGCATTCCAGTGCTCATTTCCTTTCCTTTCCTTCCCTTAGAGATAATTTCCTTTCCTCAGCTTTCTTTTCCTTTCCTATCCTTCCCTTAGCGCTCATTTCTTTTCCTTAGCGATCATTTGCTTTTCTTTCCTTGGCAATCATTTCCTTTCCTTAGTGCTCATTTCCTCTCCTCTCCTTTCCTTCCCTCAGCGCTCATTTCCTTTCCTCAGCTTTCTTTTCCTTTCCTTTCCTTTCCTTTCCTTTCCTTTCCTTCACTCAGCGCTCATTTCCTTTCCTCAGCTTTCTTTTCCTTTCCTTTCTTACCTTCCCTTAGTGACCATTTCCTTTCCTCAGCTTTCTGTTCCTTTCCTATCCTTCCCTTAGCGCTCATTTCTTCTCCTTAGCGCTCATTTGCTTTTCTTTCCTTGGCAATCATTTCCTTTCCTTAGTGCTCATTTCCTCTCCTTTCCTTCACTCAGCGCTCATTTCCTTTCCTCAGCTTTCTTTTCCTTTCCTTTCCTATCCTTCCCTTAGCGCTCATTTCTTCTCCTTAGCGCTCATTTGCTTTTCTTTCCTTGGCAATCATTTCCTTTCCTTAGTGCTCATTTCCTTTCCTTCACTCAGCGCTCATTTCCTTTCCTCAGCTTTCTTTTCCTTTCCTTTCTTTCCTTGGTGCTCATTTCCTCTCCTTAGTGATCACAACCTTTCCTTCCCTTAGCGCTCATTTCCTTTCCTCAGCTTTCTTTTCCTTGGCTCTCCTTTCCTTGGTGCTCATTTCCTCTCCTTAGTGATCATTTCCTTTCCTTCCCTTAGCGCTCATTTCCTTTCCTTAGTGATCCTTTCCTTTCCTTCCCTTAGCAATCATTTCCTTTCCTTCCCTTAGCAATCATTTCCTTTCCTCGGCTTTCTTTTCCTTGGCTCTCCTTTCCTTCCCTTAGCGATCTTTTCCTTTCCTTTCCTTAGTGATCATTTCCTTTCCTTCCCTTGGCGTTCCTTTCCTTTCCTTAGCTTTCCTTTTCTTTCCCTTAACACTCATTTCCTTCGCTCATCTTTCCTTTCCTTACGACCAAATTCCACCAGCTCCGTCTCCGATCCGGTTCTGTGTGAACACTGTAGATATCATGAGTTTAATACAGTCATCGCCGGCGGGCTCATTTCCAATCATTAACTTTGTTTTCAGTTCAGATGTGGATCCGTGCGTCCAATAATGTGGACTTAAGCATGTTTGTGAGAAACCTCAGGGGTAATCCACGGCTCTGAACCGAACAGCTCGCTCAGCAGGCGTGCAATGTTGCCAAACTAAGCACTGTCCAAAATGTCGCATTGGCAAAAAAAGGAAAGAAAAAAAAAACACCCAGCAGAGAGGAGAGGCAGGAGAGCGTCAAGAGGCGAAACAAAGAGTACAGATGTCCCGTCCAGATTCATTACAGACTGAGCTCTAAGTGCACACTCCCCACTTCCACAAGAGAGAGCAGCATCACAATAAGAACGCAGACAGAGTCCGGGTTCTTAAGAGCTCAGGCTGAGCTTCTTAACGCACCTCTCTTCAGCTTCTATCAAACAGGAGCTGACGTTACGGGGATGCTAACATCTGCAGCAGGAAGTAATGAGAGCATGAGGAACCAGAGAGAGGAGGAGAGATGCTCTCACTCTGCAGCCGACACAATACTGTTAATGTAAAGAATCATACTTCAATAGATCTGTGATATAAAGTCATTAAACTGCCTGAGAGGAGTTTAAAGTAAACATCAGGATACATCATTTATATTCAGATGAGTGTTTTAAAGGCCAAAAACTGTGAAGCCAAAAGATTTAGAGCTCCCTCTGCAGGCTGGCTGCAGTATAGGTCATAAAGCCCACCCCCTCCATGTTAACAGATGAGACATGGATCAAACTATAACCAATGAAAGACATGATTTAATTTCCATTAGTGCATATATCCAACCTCAGAACAATGCAATATCATTGCAGTACGTCTGGCCTGGCTAAGAACACTGACAGGATCCTAATCTAAATAAATGCTTAGCATACGTTAGCTTTAACTTGATAAGCAGCCCCTTATGCATATCCTTCTCTAAACCAAACAGCATCCAAAGGTGCATTTCAACCAAGAGTTCTGGGGTCTTTTAACCCCCAGAACTACTTTACCCTGAACTAAAAGGTTCCTGGTCCCCCATTGTTGTCTGCGTTTCGACCGCGGGCTGAAGTCCCGGGTAGATTGTGTAAATCAGGCCAGTGACGTATGGAGGAAATAAAAAGTAAATGCACTACACCACCAGACCAGTAGAGGGCAGTAAAACAAAGAGGAATGCCATTCATCACAGATGACACCATAGAAGCAGATGGACAGGCAGGTATCATTATGAGCAACACAACAGTTAGCCTGTTAGCATGAAGAGACTACATCGGTTTGTAGGGAAATAAGCGAGCACACTTCCTGTATGAAGTCGTGGTATCAGCTCAGAGCGCTGACTGGCCCTCTCTTTAATACCTTCCAGTGTGTTTTAAACTCTATCAGAGGTATTTCAGGTCCTGGTATCACAGCTCGCTCTAGATGTTTGGCGCTCCTCTGCAGCCTACAGCACACCTTTGGGCCCCTGAGACACACAGGCAGTTTAGCCTGAATTAAAATAATCTCCACAGAGAGATACAGAGTATGTAAATTAATCACTCTGTCCTGAATCCACGGGAGGATCTCACTTTTTATTACTCCTCTGCTTTTGTGGAGCTGAATTCAGTTTGAGTCTTTTCGAGGTTTTTGCTCCTAAAAGTGGATTCCTGTGTTCTGAGTCCTGATTACCTCCGGGGGCCGCCCGCACTAAAATGTGTACAGTACTCACTGGTGGCACTTTAAGGCTCTTTGGATAAAAGCATCCATTAAAAGGCATATGTTCTGCTGCGTGATGCAGATTTCTTATTTAAATTCACTCTTTTGCATTACACTCCTATCGAGGACTTTTAAAATAGCTCCATGGAGGGGGTATTTTTAGAAACAATGAAACAAGGAGACGGAACATCGGGCAGTTTGGATAGCTGACAACATTTAAATCTGAGATGGAAGCATCCTCAAGATACCTCATGTACTGGAGCCTTACAGACGAATGTAACCCTAATTTGTCATCAGCCAAAACCCAATCATAAGGTGCTTTTACACCGCAGGAACTTTCCCCAGGAACTAGGGACCTTTTGAGGAGCTATGCACGTTTTGACAGCAGGAACTAGGGTCTAAATCTAGTTCTAGGGCAGGTTTTCTCTCCTTGAAAAGTCCCCTACTTTCCAAGGGTCCAGGGGCCTCATTTACAAAGACTTGCGTGGATTTCCTACTGAAACATGGCGTACGCTCAAATCCAGAAAACGCCGTACGCACAAAAATATCCAGATGTATGAATCTGTGCGCGGGGATCAACAGCTGTAGAAACATTGCGTACGGCAGTCATGAAGTTGGCGTGAGGCACCGCACATTTCCATGGTCATTTCACTCTTGATACGTCTGAACTTCCCCGTGAAAAAGAGCATACGCCACGTTTTTGTGCATACGTTCCTTCTCACGAGGCCCCAGGAACTTTTTGGGGCGGGGCCTGCAATTCTGACCTGATTGGAAGAGTACCCTCAGTGTTTTCACACACACACCTGTGATCAACTTGGTTTAATACCTCCTGAACATCGGTCTTCTCTGAGCCTGATCGTGTGAATGCATCTCTGTCAGCTCCCGGTGTTCCAGTCTGAAGAGCGACCCTGTAAACTGGAGACCTTCAGCTGAACGTGTCAGTGTTTGTTGTAACACAGAAGGAGTCCTCGGGAATGCATCCTAGTTTAGTTTTTATTCTCCAAATCTCCTCATCAGATATTTAATGATCGTCTAAAGACGTTTGTGAGGGATGCATCCGGCTGAGAGTCTCCAGTTAACAGGGTCGCTCTTTAAACTGGAACACCAGTCAATTACTTACATTACTTTAAAATCTGTCTTCTTTAAGTCGAGCGTTTCAGACGTTTTGAATCCTCTTTGTCTCTAGAGCTCGTCTCCTTCCAAGTGCTGATTCAAAAACAGCACAAGAGGAAGCTCCTTCATGCTAACATGCTAACTATGGCGTCACATGATGATGCCGGCCTCTCTGTCTCCTTCTATGGCAACATCTTTGTTGTACAGCCTTCATCTCTCTATTACTGCCTTCTACTGGTCTGGTGGTGTTGTGAAATTACTGCTGATGGACCACAGGAACCTTTTACTTCCTTAAAAGAAGTTCCTGGTACTTCTGGTAAAGGTGGAAAATTAGTTGAAAAGATCTGAGGTGTGAATCGTCAGAAATAAGAGGCTTTCCAACAATTTAAATACGAGCCGAGTCTCTGGAACAACACACACCTGCTTATGTCTGCTCCTCGTATCGCTCTGTGTGCAAACTCATGCATTAGAAGAAGCAATTAATCTATTCTGGGATAAATGATTCCTAATATTTCCAATTTAATGCTTCATAGGTACAAATAATTGCATCAGTAGCAGTATTATTATGATGTCTTTTCAGGGATCGTAACCTCAATAACATTCAGAGAGAAAGTATCGTCCCAGAAGTGCTTTCTGTTAGAGGTGATAAAACTTAAAAATGAAGGATATCTCGGTCTGAAATGAAATCCCTCAGATGTTACAGAAAGATGTTGGAGTGCAGAGAGACAGAGAGAGAGAGAGAGAGGAGGGGACGGGGTGTGGGAGCGAGAGACGAGGAACTTAAATATAACTGAATCAGCAGAGAGGTTTAAATGGACGGGAGCCAGAGAGGAGAGCCAACAGGACTGAGCACGAACAAACACAACACAGAGGTAACGGAGTGACAGAGAGGAGACTTAATGAAAGAAGAGTCCACTCTGACGACTCAGAGAATGAACACACCCCACGATATGGAGAGTAACAGGCTGTGTGCAGAAGTCTTATGGTTGCACCAAGAGTCAGAAATCTGCAAGCTTCCACTAACTCAGTGTCTGATACGTTTCTGATCCGCTGTGGTCCGGCTCCGTTCTCTCTCGTCTGTCAACACCCAACACCTCATCCATGTGGTCTTTCTGGTCCTCTGAAAACCTCTGACCTGTTGACTCCAGGCCTGGCTCCGCTCATCATGACTTTGGTTTGTTGTTGTAGTGAAGTGAAATACGATCTGGTGATAACACAGAGTGTTTTATTCTGAAAATTAACCGGATGTTTTCATTTTGTTTTGGTGAAACCTGACTTCCTGTCCCGCTCCATCTGCTCTGTTGAGATTGATGCGTCGTGCTCCGGCATCCGGCAACAATAGAAGTCTTGAGTATCTGATCCGGAGGACTCTGCTGGATCAGGGACGCAGCCGGAATGCAACGGAGCGGATCCAGAGGAAGTTAACACATTGACTAGAATAGAAACCTTTCCGATCCGGTGCTGTGGCAGACTGGAGACAGATCTGGTGGAATTTGGCCTTAAGTCATTTGACCGATCCTCTGCAAAAGTGACACTAGAGACAACCTGATAACACACAACATATCAAATCAATCCAAGGAAAGGAGCTCGCAACAAGCTGATGGGTGAGTAAAAATGGCGTCACCGGTGTGGATGTTTTTCACCGTTTCAGAGGATAACACGATTGCAATTTGCAAAATGTGCTGCAAGTATTTATGAGGAGGAAAATCCCTCTCTCATTGCAACAAGGATGTATCAAGGGAATACAAAGCAGCTAGCATTAGCACGAAAAAGACACAGAGAGGGCCGTAGTGGTGATTTGGGAGCTGCAGAAAGTTCCACAGAGACGACCCACAGCTAAAGAGATTTGTGAAATCAACAATAGTGATAGGAGTTTGAATTAGTCAGTGTAAGATATTACTATATGCATCTTTGAACACTAAATCTGAGCTGTTTTTACTCTCAGATGTGCAGAAACTTCACATTTTGAAAACACAAAAATTCAAAAACAGTTGTTGTTATCTGCAGATTATCATCAGTTACTGGTATCAACTCAAAAACATCCACATCATGAATCAAACTCTTAAAAAGTGTGTAAATAATTAGCTCTGAGTACGGTGCGTTAGCTAAAACTGAGATGGAGCCTACAACTCCCATAATGCACCTCTTCACTGTAGTGCTTCGGACCCTCTCTGACCTTTAACACCTCTCCTGTACCGGACACTTTCTACCCCAACACAACCAATCATGATGATGACATCACTATGACATCACGCATCAATAGCTGGAGGAAAAGGCGGACAGGAACGCCGATACGGATTGATTGATTACCGACTGACTGAAAGGGAAAACAGTTAAAGGGACATTACAACGCAGTCTTAACTAACGCAGGTGTTTGACCTCACACGTGCTGATTCATTGATTCTCTGACTCCATACAGATTACATTAACCTCCGTCAGGTGATGGAGGTTTCACTTCTGCGTGTGCACCGTGAAGATGGAATTAGGAGCTACATGAGACAATTAGTGCGCTGATTACTGTGATGAGGATTTCATTTTGAGAGAAGGGGGGGGTGAGAGACACATCCTTCAGTTCCTCAAGAAGAGAAGATTAGTAATGATGTATGTTGATTTAAAGGTAAAGCTTTAAAGTGTTTGAGTTATATCAAAAACTGACCTCTGCAACCACGAAAAGTTCATGGTGATCTCGCTTTACCTGGCTATGAAACATCCTGAAAATGACTGACGCCTCTGTGTGATCTACAAATACAAACAAGACCTGTTTGGCAAGAAAATGCCAAAAATGAAACATCAAAATGTGAGCATTATCTTGGATTTCATGGATCTTACACTAAAGATTTCTGTTTTAGTTGGTCGACTCTGCTTTTGGGAAGTTTACTCTTTAACAGGAAGAAGGTAGAAGCTCATAACGTTGGTTAATTCATCAGATGATTGGATTTCTTGTCGTATTAAACTTGATATTTCGGTGATTTGAGAGTCTATCTGGGAGTTCCAGCCCCTGATGACTGCTCACAACACTAGAGAAGAGGGAGGAGCTTGAAATCATTATGTCTGTAATGGTTATCTTATTGATTTATTGGGTCATTTAATTGGTTGAGTACTTCTTTAGGAGGAATACCTCAGAATCCTTCACTCCAGCTTGTCAAATGTGATTATTTCGCAGCTTATTTGTTACATTAAACTACATTTCTTCATGAAGAGTGTACAAAAACAAGATTATTATATCAAAACCACAAAAAAGGTGACAGTGATGTCACTTTAGCTGGCTTTAAAAGTCCTAAAATTAAAACTGTCGCCTCTGTGTGATCTACAAAAGCAAAAAGACCTGTTCTTTTTTAAAGAAAATGCCAAAAATGAAATGTTAAATGTGAGCATTATCTTGGAATTCATGGATCTAACACTGAAGATTTCTGTATTAGTTTGTTGACTCTTTAACAGGAAGTGAAAGACACTTATAATGTTGGTTATGATTGAGGAAATTCATCAGATGATTGGATTTCCTGTCGTATTAAACTGAATATTTTGTGTTTTAGTGAGTCTATCAGGGTGTTAGAAACCCTGATGACTGCTCACAACACTAGAGAAGAGGGAGGAGCTTGAAATCATCATGTCTGTAATGGTTATCTTATTGATTTATTGGGTCATTTAATTGGTTGAGTACTTCTTTAGGAGGAATACCTCAGAATCCTTCACTCCAGGTTGTCAAATGTGATTATTTCGCAGCTTATTTGTTACATTAAACTACATTTCTTCATGAAGAGTGTACAAAAACAAGACTATTACATCAAAACCACAAAAAAGGTGACAGTGATCTCACTTTAGCTGGCTTTAAAAGTCCTTAAATTAAAACTGACGCCTCTGTGTGATCTACAAAAGCAAAAAGAACTGTTCTTTTAAAGAAAAAGCCAAAAATGAAATGTTGAATGTGAGCATTATCTTGGAATTCATGGATCTAACACTGAATATTTCTGTGTTTTAGTTTGTTGACTCTTTAAAAGGAAGTTAGACACTTATAACGTTGGTTATGATTGAGTAAATTCATCAGATGATTGGATTTCTCTTCGTATTAAACTGAATATTTTGTGTTTTAGTGAGTCTATCAGGGTGTTAGAAACCCTGATGACTGCTCACAACACTAGAGAAGAGGGAGGAGCTTGAAATCATCATGTCTGTAATGGTTATCTTATTGATTTATTGGGTCGTTTAATTGGTTGAGTACTTCTTTAGAGGAATACCTCAGAATCCTTCACTCCAGCTTGTCAAATGTGATTATTTCGCAGCTTATTTGTTACATTAAACTACATTTCTTCATGAAGAGTGTACAAAAACAAGATTATTACATCAAAACCACAAAAAGGTGACAGTGATGTCGCTTTAGCTGGATATGAAACATCTTAAAATTTATACTGACGCCTCTGTGTGATCTATACAAGCAAAAAGAACTGTTCTTTTAAAGAAAATGCCAAAAATGAAATGTTGAATGTGAGCATTATCTTGGAATTCATGGATCTTACCCTGAAGATTTCTGTGTTTTAGTTTGTTAACTCTTTAAAAGGAAGTTAGACACTTATAACGTTGGTTATGATTGAGTAAATTCATCAGATGATTGGATTTCTTGTCGTATTAAACTGAATATTTTGTGTTTTAGTGAGTCTATCAGGGTGTTAGAAACCCTGATGACTGCTCACAACACTAGAGAAGAGGGAGGAGCTTGAAATCATTATGTCTGTAATGGTTATCTTATTGATTTATTGGGTCATTTAATTGGTTGAGTGAATCCTTCACTCCAGGTTGTCAGATGTGAATATTTTGCAGGTTTTTTGAGACACTAAACTGAATTTATTTCTGTTTTTCTTGGTAAACTAAGTCAGTAAAATCTGATTCTCTTCTGATTATTTTCAGACATTTTAAAGACAGCTTCCTCCACTAAAGTCAGATCACTGCAGCTCCTCTCAGCCCACATGACTGTAGATGTCTCACACCTCTGACAGAGTCCATTTAAAAGCCAGAATCCCTCCTGAATGTTTGCATCTTTAAGAGCTCTCCATGCCCACTCCTCTGCACTCCCAGCCTGCAGCAGACACCCTCACTCAGAGACAGTCGCAGATCTCTTTCCCCTTCCCTATTTTGGGAAGAGGCTCTGGTTTAAGGAGGCTATTTGAGATGCGCGTAAACATGGACTCAGCAGACACACGGAGCCTCAGCTGTTGCTGATTAATCATCAGGAGGGCCGGAGCTGTGTACCTGAGGGGGGAATCCCTGCTGGAGCTCCACAGGCCCTGCTCGGTGACTCTCTGAGGGCGCGTTCAGGGCCTACATACTGAGAATAATGCGCGCGATTGACCTCAGGAGACACTCGTGTCCGAAATGCACCGAAGACCACATCAGCTTCTTTCTGTCTTCATGCAGTGGCGGAACCAGGGGGTGACCAGGGGTGGCTCAGTTTGACACCTCTGAAAACTGATTGGCCACCCTGAAATTCTTAAACATGATTGGCCATTTGCCATTTCAGAGGCATTACTTATATTGAAATCAGTTATTGTGTTTCAATAAGCTGCAGAGACAGTAGTTCCTTTGCATTTGAATATTATTTTTGTTGATGCTTTGATTCACGACAATCGTCTTCATTTTAAGTCCTTAAAGGTGACATATAATGCAGAATGGACTTTTTAATGGTTCTCTCCCTGAAATCTGTGTCCCTGTCTACAAACCCCCTGAGAATGAAAAGACTCCATTCTGCCCCTGTTCTGATTTCTCCACCTTTCTGTAAATGTGTGCTGAAACCAGCCGTTTCAGTTTTCAGTGTTTTTCATACGTCACAACGCCATCCGGTCTGTAACAGGAAGTCAGAGCTCGGAGCTTGTTCAGCCCATAGACTGTATAAAATACAACTCAGCCCCTCCTCCGTTTTTCATTCCCTGCACACATGTGTGCTAACAAGGAGCTTAGGAGGGAGGCATGCTAGTTGTAGGCTGTCTTAATAAACACAAAGGTCGCTTTGACTCCCCACGTCTGCAGATTTGAAGATCTAGTGGATGATTTTTAGTTTTCATGGATAAGTGCTAGCGCTAGTTAGCATAGCCACATAGCTACATGTTGGTAGCTGTGTACCAAGACACACGTCGACATACTGACAAATAAAACAACAAGAAACACTAAATCTGTGACCAATGGTTCAG
>NC_048293.1:27945750-28011094 GCF_009762535.1 Notolabrus celidotus
TGCACATGCTGATTATCTGGAAGCTGGAGTTGCAACAACTTCAGTGGAAATAAAAAGAGTCGGGCGGTGACACGGAGGTTCAGGCTGGTGTGAGAACAGGGAGAGAGGAGAGGGGGGGGGGGGTCAGGAGGGGTGTTAAGTCTTCCATCCCGCCGGGCGACGTCCACTTATGATGCTCAGTAATGAAAAGTGAAGCTGTGAAATGAGAAAGGTGTAGAGTCACCTCACATCAGGATCTCAACGCCTGGAGGCCCGGATGGCCACTTCCTGTCACTGGTGGATGTGTGTGTTTGTTAAAAGGTGGCGAAAGAACACACAGACTTTACTTCAGTAGAAGAAGAGATGTTACAAAGGAGTCTGGTGACAGTACGAGCACAGCTTCACTGACATTAAAGTGAAACAGGACAGGAACAGAAAGTCAATGTGTTAACTTCCACTGGATCCGCTCCATTGCGTTCCGGTGCTCATTTCCTTTCTTCAGCTTTCTTTTCCTTGGCTTTCCTTTCCTTAGTGCTCATTTCCTCTCCTTTCCTTCCTTAGCGATCATTTCCTTTCCTCAGCTTTCTTTTCATTTCCTTTCCTTCCCTCAGCGCTCATTTCCTTTCCTTTCCTTCCCTTAGCGATCATTTTCTCTCCTTTCCTTCCCTTAGCGATCATTTCCTTTCCTTAGCGCTCATTTCCTCTCCTTTCCTTCCCTTAGTGCTCAATTCCTTTCCTCAGCTTTCTTTTCCTTAGCTTTCCTTCCCTTAGCGATCATTTTCTCTCCTTTCCTTCCCTTAGCGATCATTTCCTTTCCTTAGCGCTCATTTCCTTTCCTTAGCGCTCATTTCCTTTCCTTTACTTCCCTAAGCGCTCAATTCCTTTCCTCAGCTTTCTTTTCCTTAGCTTTCCTTCCCTTAGCGATCATTTTCTCTCCTTTCCTTCCCTTAGCGATCATTTCCTTTCCTTAGCGCTCATTTCCTCTCCTTTCCTTCCCTTAGTGCTCAATTCCTTTCCTCAGCTTTCTTTTCCTTAGCTTTCCTTCCCTTAGCGATCATTTTCTCTCCTTTCCTTCCCTTAGCGATCATTTCCTTTCCTTAGCGCTCATTTCCTTTCCTTAGCGCTCATTTCCTTTCCTTTACTTCCCTAAGCGCTCAATTCCTTTCCTCAGCTTTCTTTTCCTTAGCTTTCCTTCCCTTAGCGATCATTTTCTCTCCTTTCCTTCCCTTAGCGCTCAATTCCTTTCCTCAGCTTTGTTTTCCTTAGCTTTCCTTCCCTTAGCGATCATTTTCTCTCCTTTCCTTCCCTTAGCGATCATTTCCTTTCCTTAGCGCT
The DNA here is from genome assembly GCF_009762535.1 of Notolabrus celidotus. Classification (NCBI taxonomy): domain Eukaryota; kingdom Metazoa; phylum Chordata; class Actinopteri; order Labriformes; family Labridae; genus Notolabrus; species Notolabrus celidotus. The sequence continues at coordinate 27,947,065 of NC_048293.1, forward strand.
CATTTCCTTTCCTTAGCGCTCATTTCCTTTCCTTAGCGCTCATTTCCTCTCCTTTCCTTCCCTTAGTGCTCAATTCCTTTCCTCAGCTTTCTTTTCCTTGGCTTTCCTTTCCTCAGCAATTATTTCCTCTGCTTTGCATCCGTGAGCAATAATTTCCTTTCCTTCCCTTAACGCTCATTTCCTTTGATCATCTTTCCTTCCCTCACGGCCAAATTCCACCAGCTCCGTCTCCGGTCCGTCACAGCTCCGGATCTGATCGGTTTCTATTCTAGTCAATGTGTTAACTTCCACTGGATCCACTCCGTTATGTTCCAGTAGCGTCTCTGATCCGGCAGGTCGGAGTCCTCCGGATCAGATACTCAAGACTTCTATTTGTTCCCGGATGCCGGAGCACGACGCATCAATCTCAACAGAGCAGATGGAGCGGGACAGGAAGTCAGGTTTCACCAAAACAAAATGAAAACATCCGGTTAATTTTCAGAATAAAACACTCTGTGTTATCACCAGATCGTATTTCACTTAACTACAACAACAAACCAAAGTCATGATGAGCGGAGCCAGGCCTGGAGTCAACAGGTCAGAGGTTTTCAGAGGACCAGAAAGACCACATGGATGAGGAGAGGAGGAGGAGGAGGATCCTTGATTCAGTGATTATAGCAGGGAAAACCTCGGTCACATGACTCCAGCTGGTCAAGGAGCAACATATGATGCCATCGAGACGGTGCCACCTTACATATTAAACCACATTCTGCACGTATTACAACAGCATGGCTCAGAAGTAGAAGAGTCCAGGTGCTGAACTGACCTGCCTGCAGGGACGGTTTGTCTTCTTATAGAGACTCTGATCCCACTGCATATCATTACTGCAATACTAATGGCACATCAGGATGTATTGAGCTTCTTATTCTTCATATAATGCTGCATAACCTTTACGGCCTGCACTAATAAAGCCTCCCCTCGTATAAACCCCACATATATAAATATAAGAGATGGCTCTCACACTGAGTGGACTCTCAGCTCACAGAAAACCCACAGAGAGCAGGATTTGCACACTTGCAGGGCCGCTCGGTCTCTGCAGAGAGCCCCTTCTGCAGCCGAGCAGTCAGAGGTTCACTGGGCTGGAATATATGAGCAGAGGAGGATGGGCGAGCGAGGGATACCCGGACCGACTCTGTGACATCAGAGACACAGAAGAAGAAGAAGAAGAAGAAGAAGAAGAAGAAGGAGGAGAAGAAGAAGGAGGAGAAGGAGGAGAAGAAGGAGAAGTGTCAGGCTCTGGCCTCATCTCCTCCTCCTCATGGGGCCGAACGAAAGAGAGGGAACAGGGAGGAGGATCAAACACGAGGAGGAGAGACGGGATGAGACAGAGATCAAGATGAGGGGGTCAAGCTCGTCTCCGTGTGGATGTGCGGCGGGCGGCCCTTTTTGCCTGCGTCCACCCAGGGGAGGGAGGAAATGACGGCGGCGATCTGTGCGCGTTCATTAAGAGGAGAATGAAGTGAAACAGCCAGGGGGGGCATTTGTTCTGCGTGGACTACCCCTCAGCTGCCAAACGTCTGTCTATTTATAGAAATGAAACAAGAGAGAGAGAGAGAGAGAGAGAGAGGGAGAGAGAGAGAGGGAGACAGAGAGAGAGACAAGCACAGGGGCCATCTCAGTGAGTCAGAGTGGGCAGGGAAGGTTGAGGCTTTAGTTGGCCTCGTTTCCTCTCTGAGGAATCGTCTGAAGAAACACCCGGACAGAAAAATCACATCTGCATCAGAGATCTGTTTCTGTTTATCAATCCTCAAACAGTTTTCTCCTTATCTATCTTTGAGGTGTGGAAAAGTTAAGAATATTGCTCCCTTCATTTCTTGCTCTGTTTTTTTGACGGCCCACATTTTAAATCTTATGAACTCCTGAAGCTGAAGAAGCCGAGACATGCAAACAGTCGTCATTAGACAGCTTACAGTTTGAGTAGAGGGTAGACCAGTACTCCCAGGTCCCTCGAGGTATAATTACTCCTTATGAGTCTGGTGGCTCAAGTTTTCTGGAAGGAAAAGTAGATCCAGTTCCTTCCAGTGTTTTTCTGTAGAAATGCCCGATATTGGATTTTAGCCGATATCCAAAATACCGATACTCTCGAACACTTTCTGTTCTTACATATCAGAAGCTCTCAGGATGTCGGTCCTTGAGATGTACGATTAAATCGATAGTGTAGTCTCCTTGCATCACCTGAGCTTCACAATCATTGCATATACTTGTTTGCAAGTCTGTTTATGACCCTTTGAAATACTTCCATACAGCTGACATATTCAATCAATCAATCTTTATTTATAAAGCGCCAAATCACAACAAACGTTATCTGAAGCACTTTGCAGCATTTAGCAAGTTGACAGTGGCAAGGGCTGCATGGTGGTGCAGCGGGTAGCACTAGTGCCTCACAGCTAGAAGGTTCCTGGTTCGAATCCCCGGCCGGGATTTCTGTGTGGAGTTTGCAAGTTCTCACCGGGTACTCTGGCTTCCTCCCACAGTCCAGAAACATGCTTCCCAGGTTGATAGATCACTCTAAATTGCCCGTAGGTGTGAGCATGTGCGTGAATGTCTCTCTGTGTTAGCTCTGTGATAGGTTGGCGACCTGTCCAGGGTGTACCCTGCCTTCCGCCTGAAGCCAGCTGGGATAGGCTCCAGCCCCCCGTGACCCCTAACGGGATAAGTGGTCAAGATAATGGATGGATGGATGGATGGATGGACAGTGGCAAGGACAAACTTCCTTTAACAGGCAGAAACCTCCAGCAGGACCAGACTCATGTTAGACACACATCTGCTGAGACCGTGTTGGAGAGAGGGATAGAGGGAGATGAAGAGAGAGAGAGAGATGATAGTGGGGAGACGGATAGTAGTAGTTGTAGCAGCTGGAGTCTGCAGGAACCTACGGGACAAGGGAGCCCAGGGACATAAGTAACTCTGTCAGAGCGTCTCTTTGAGGTCACGTTTGCTGGTTTGGGAGGAGGGTTGTCTCTCCTAAAGCCTCCATTCTAATTTCAAATATGCAAATTAAGTGATGGCTTCATTTAGCAACTTTCAGGACAGCCAATAGCTACTTTCCTTTCTCTCCCAGTCTTGTACTAACCTGCTCTAGAAGGACAATAAATTAATCTTGAATCTTGAGTAAATGTTTCTACATCAAATCTGTTTTCTGATCCTGCTCTGGCGTTCCTGTAAATTGTGAATCTGTGATCTTCTGCTGCTTAAGTCTGTAAAAGCGAGAGGACCCACCGAGGGGATCCTCCGTCCATTCACAGAAACTGATAGAGTATTTTACTCCCAATGATTTAACGATCATGTGTCTAATCTTCGTGAAAAATGTCTTTTGGTGAGATAATACCGGCGGTAATTAATCACCGTCTGGAGAGCGTGTGAGTGGGTTTAGGAGGAGGGATGTTTCCATTCATCAGGGGCCAGGAAAGACTGAGAGCAGCGTCTGCAGAGGGTTCCACATCCCAGCTGAGACGATCTGACAGCAGCAGGAACTGATTCAGGAGGAATGAATTCACAGGGATGCACATTAAAGGAAGTCTTAGTGGTTAAGGAGCCCTGGAGCCAGTCTGAGGAACAATAACAGGTTCTGGTGTTCGGTCACAAGGCCCCGGATTCCACCAGCTACATGATTCTGGTTTCTCAAACCTCATTAGTTCTCCCACTCAGAGAAGGTTGCAGTAAATATTGAATTTGATTTCTCTCTTTCTCAGCCGTGTCCGATGAATATTTGATGGCGTTTTCCTGCATTTTCAAATCAAAAATTAAAGAGAGGAGCGTGGAGTGGGCAGGTCGTCGTCTTCTTTGAATTAGGACTCGGAGTCGTCATGCGTCCCGACAGCTCGCCTACGATAGCTCACCCTCCCGCGCTGACCCACATTGGCCTCCGTCGACTACACCCATGCTGCAGCTCCATAATAACGGATCTCGTGCTCCAGCGCCCCGCGAGCCTCCATAACACGGTTCATTTGGAGGCAGCGATGAGAGGAAGCTGGGAGGATCTGTGGGTCTGCACGATTACAGAGGTCACTGCTGGTTCAACAAACAGACACGCTGAATAAACCACATTCAAGATGGAGGTCCGTTAAAGGAGCGCTTTAAGGAAATGACTCAAGAGCACAGAATCTAAAGCTTCATAAGGACGGTCCGATCATGACGGATCACGCAACCTATCACTTATTAACTGATGAAACTAGAAGATCGATCAGGAGGTAGAAGAAGAAGCTGCAGGCGTTCACTTTGAGGAACACGTGATGAGAGATGTATCTCTGACGCTGACTGATCTGATTGTTATTCTACGTGTCTGAAATCATCACGTAAACGATCCCTGCAGATTCCTCCTCAAAGAAAACAGACACTACTGATCTACTCAGGTCTAGGTTTGTTAGTTCTTGTTGTTATTGTGTGTTACATAAATATAGTGTTGGATTGAATTAATCGTTTAGAACAATAAAGTCACAAAAGTCACAAAACTTTCCTTTTTGATAAAGCTTATAGTTAGAGCTGGATCAGGCTTGGACCAGCTTTTGTCATGCTGCTATAGGCTTAGACTGCCGGGGGAACTGGCACACTGACACACTGGGATCCTAGCTCACCCTCTTCCCCCCAACCCCTTCATCACTTACTTTAACTCTGCCTGTCCCATTAAAGTTACTAACCATAGACCTTTCTGGAGTCCCTGAGCTCCCTTGTCTCGTAGATTCCTCTGAGCTGCCGTAGACGTCCGCCTGCTGCGGACGATCTGGACTCCAGCGGCAACAGCTTCTACGACTCGTCTCATCACTATCACTTCTCTCTCTTACTCCCCTCTATCCCTCTTTCCAGACCCAACTCAGTCGAGGCATGATGGCTGTCTAACATGAGTCTGGTCCTGCTGGAGGTTTCTGCCTGTTAAAGGGAGTTTGTCCTCACCACTGTAACTAGCTAAATACTGCGATGTGCAATGCTCATGATGGATTAAGGTGGGGTCAGACTGAGTCTGATCCGGTCTTGGTGTTGGGTCTCTGTTCATAATTTGACATAGAGTGGTCTAGACCTGCTCTGTTTGAAAAAGCGTCTTGAGATAACGTTTGTTGTGATTTGGCGCTATACAAATAAAGATTGATTGATTGATTGAAAATAAAATGTGAAAACTGATGAGGCGGCTGTCATGGAATTTTCATAGTCTTATATATATGTATATAAGAATGTTTAACTATTGTATTCTTTCAGTCTAAATGTCATGTTTAGAGTAACTTGTTTCCTATGTCATCTGTTACGGGCGAGATAGTGTCAGGGTAGTAGTCAAGGTCTCTCCCCCTGCTCCTGTCTTTATCTATGTGTTATGGCCGACTTACTGTCTCCAGAACTAGAGCACAGGTCTTCTTCCTACTTGTTGTGTTCCTATTGTCCAAACATGGTTATCTAACTTTAGTGTCGTCTTCAGAGGGAATAAATACCATGCCAAGGGTTTTGTCTGTCAGAACTGACTTGGCATTGCACTGCACTCTCCTGCCTGTGTACTGTTATGTTATTTGTCCTTGGCCAAGTTCTACATAAACTATTTCAACGTAAGCCGTCCGAGTCTCCTGAGTCTTCTGTGTCCAGTGTCCAGTTTGTTGCTGAATTCCATCACAGCGGCAACAAAGCAGCTATGAAGGAGGATAGAGAGGCCAATTGAAGGCAGAAAATACAAGTTTCAAGTAAATAAATACAAAAAAAAGTCGTACATTTACAAAAATAAAGTCGTAACTTTCTCAGATTAAATTAACGAGAAAAAAAAATTTATGAGATTTTTAAAATTAATTTTAAAATAATTCAGAAGATAAAAAAATGACAACAAAACTCGAATGTGTGAGAATTAATTCTGAATATTACAAGAATAAATTCTTAGTATTTTGAGAATTCAGTTGTAAGTGAAAAAGGTCTTCAAGTCCCCATCCCCTCCTTCTTTTCAGGAATGGATTTCTAACATGATGTCAGTCATACAAATGGAGAGACTAAGGTTCCTGCAATCTAGCTCTGTGAAGACATTCTCAGCTATCTGGAGCCCGTTCCTTGCCTTTTTGGATGAGGCTGACGTGTGATGAAAGTGGAGTATTTCTTTGTATATGCAGACTTGACGCATAGCACTCCAGAGTACGCATCTTAATTGGCAGCTTTGTATGGTCTTTTATGTTTGTTTATTTATTTATTTATTTATTTTTTGTTTGTTTCTCTCTGCTTTCTCTCTACATTATTTATGTGTGTATGTATGTGTATGCATACGTATGCATGTGTGTGCATATGTGCGTTTATGTGTATATATGTATTTCTATTTATTTTATTACTTATCTTCGTTTATTTTGTTATTTACAATCATCTCTCAACTAACATTTTCTTCACGTGTTTTCTATTAATTTATTTGTCTGTTTTTTTATTTTTCATATTATCAATTTTATTTTATTTCATTTCACATGTCTGAGCCCCTGTTTGATTGTATTTGTTTTGTCTTGTTACATTACAAAAGTTACAAATAAAATATTTAAAAAAAAAAAAAAAAAAAGGTCTTCAAAATAAAATATATACATATTTATGTCACAAGATTACAGAAATTATTGTAATCTTAAAGGCACGATGAGGAGTTTTTAACTGGCTGAGAAACAGACTGAAACTGATTCTGATGCCTCTTTATGACCCTCAAAAGCAAACAAGACCATCCACAACAGCACTGATAGCTTCTCTGTTGTCGTTTTTAATGCCTTAAACCACTCAGAGGGGGTAGGTGTCAGATCAGATGATTGACATCTCGCTTTAGAAACACCCTGTTATGTCTATTTTCATGGCAAATAATCACACCGTGTGATACATTTGTATGTTAAACACAACAGGATGAGGTTATTGTCTGAAGATACAAATTTTGCATGTACAGGATAAGAGATAAGAGGTATCATGTTGTCCACAAGGGGGCGCCAGAATCGATACAAACCAAAAGTTCCTCACAGCAGCTTTAACTAAAATGAAGTATTTTAAAATAGCTTGAAAATTCAGGTTAAAAACATTTTTGTAATTAAAGAGATGAATTAAGTAATTTTACCAGAATAAAATTGTAACTTTGAGTTTTATGTCATAAATTTATGGAGGAGAATAAACCTGTAGAAAAAAAGTCTTAATTTCTATAGAAAAAACGTTAATCTACAAAATTAAAGTCAAAAGTTTATGAACATGGTCGAATTTTAATAAATTTTCATTTGAGAAAAAAGTTGTAAATTCATGGGAACAAAAACATAAATTTACAAGAATAAAGTCGTTTGAGGAAAATCTTAAATTTGAAAGAATAAAAGGATAAACCTGTAATATTAAAGTTGTTAATACTGAGAAGTTACTGTAAATTTTACATAAATTAAATTTTTTTTTTTTTTTTGAAATCATCTTTTTATTTGGAAAGGCAAATTCAATCCATCACATACATTAATAGCAACCTTAGTCTTTCAAGAAAAATAAATAAAGATGGACACAGAAAAGTCAGATAATTTTACACTTATTGCCCTTCCAGGATTTTCTGTTACGGACCAGTATTTATCTCAGTTAGAAACAATAACAAAACAAAACAAGTAAGAACCGGGAAGCGCACCCCTCAGACAATCAAAAACACAATGGAAAAAAAGAGAGCAGGTTTACACAAAGCACAGTAAAAGTCAAGTGAAGTCAGATCTTATTGGTTTTACGTACTCAGTCCATTTGGTCCAGATCTTATAAAATTTTCCTTTTTCAACTTTTAGGGAAAAAGATATCTTCTCCATAACATAAATCTCATGGATAATTTCAATCCATTCATCAACGGTGGGAGGTTCTACTTGTAACCATTTTCTTGTGATGGATTTCTTACTGGCTGCCAATAGTATAGCTAACAGTTTTTTGTCATTGATGTTCCTTGTGTCAACCAATACATTGCCCAAGTACATGGCTTCACAATTAAATGGAATGTTTACATAAAATACATTGTTTATATGTCTGTGGATTTCCTCCCAGTAAGGCCTGATGGTCTGACAATCCCAAAAAATATGGAAGTGGTTGGCTCCATTAGACCCACAAAGTCTCCGGCAAGCATCCCCACTACCTTGATAGCGTTTCTGAACGGGAGTGATAAAAAATCTTGTAATGTTTTTCCAACAAAACTCCCGCCATGTGTTTGACCCGGTTGAGAACCATTGTAGCTGGCATATTTTCTCCCAGCTTTCCTGTGTGATCATAAATTAAATATTATTATTATTAGATTTATATTTTTATTCTTATGCCTTGTACAAAGAGAGCACAGTTTACCAAAGTCAAATTTCCTTGTGTGTTCAAGCAGACCTGTCCAATAAAGCTGATTCTGATATTAGAGAAAAAAGTTGTAAATTCACTTTAAAAAAAAAACTAAATAATGAGATTAGTCGTACTTGAACTACAAAAAAAGCCGTCATTTTATGAGTTTAGAATCGTCAATTTAGGAGCAAAAAGTTGTAATCAGAAAAAAGTCGTCAATTCAGCCGAGCGAAAAACTAATCTACAAATTTAAAGTCGCAAAATTACTAAAACGGTTCAAATTTTACGGAAAGTGGTCGTTAGAGAAAAAAGTCGTCAATTTACGAGACAAAAAAAATGTATTATGACATCATAGTCGTAAAGTAATGCATCAGAGTTCTGTTTTGTATTACTTAGTAAATGTAGAGTGAAGTGTCTGAACTTAGGAGAGGATGAAGAGGTGTTCACAAGCTTCCTGAAAGCCAGCCAATCAGAGAGCAGTGAGCTGTGGACCTTAAAGAGACAGGAGCTGAAGCTTGTTTCTAACAGAGGCTGAATGAAGGGCAGGTGTGACATCAATCAGGATTTTATATTCCTGTGAATCCTGCAGATTTACTGAAAAATGAGCACAACTCCTCTTTAAACTTCTCCCCCCTGCAGACGGTCTCTCTCTCTGTTAGCAGTGTGGTAGGGTGACCCGGCCGTGAGGCGATCGTCCAGCGGAGCAGTGACCAGAAATGAGGCTTCGAACTCAGTATAAAAGTTTACACACAAAGTTTATTCATGCAGCATGAGAGAGAAGTTACAGCATACTCAAGAGCATCTGAAGTTCTCCGCGGAATGGCAGAGATGCTCAATACTTTATAGTTCTTCAAACATAAGGGAGGAGAAAGGGAGGGGGGAAACATGTGTACGTGTCATCTTAATACAGTTGTTCATAAAGAAAAGACAAAGGGAGGGGGAGAAAAAGGGGGGGGGGGGGGTGACAGGTGTGGGTGAGTTGCAATCAAGGGTGAGCAAAGGGTCATGTCAGGTGAACATTGTACTCTGGAAACAACAGAGACATTACCCCAGTCTAGCGGTTTACAAAAAGCATACGTCTACAACTTACAACACTTGCGGTTATCAAAAAAATCTTAAGAAAGCGTACATCGTTACCATTGAATATTTATGTAATCATAAGGCGCTCATTTATCATAGTACAAACCGTTTATCATCATGTTACCAAAAAAATCCCCTCAGCTCTCATTCAACTGCAACCTGAGACCATGGTGGGCCTTTTGGCCTTTTGCAAGGCAGTGGGCTGAAGATGTGAAACCACATCCGGGCTAAACCTGCCTTGAACTGCAGAAGTGGGGGTTCTGTCCTCGATTTCACCTTTGTGCAGATATTTGCACAGATCTCTGACCTTACGCCTTACTATTACAGGCTACTTCAATAAATCAAGTATAATGAAAAACATATTGATACAATTGTTAAAAAGAAGAATACATGAGCAAGGAATACATGAACATAATAAGAAGCACAGGATTATCTGTAAGAAAAATGCATGATTATAATAGAGGGTATTAATCAAGATTCCACAGCAGTGCAGATAAAACTGACTTATTTACCATCAGGTTCAACATTTCTACTCTCCAACAGCTTCACACTGCAGCGTCCTCGCCTCAGTGTTGATTTGCAGAGAGTGCATGTCTAATCACAAACAGCCCGAGGCAGCCGGAGGAGGAGTAAAAGTGTGATTGACCTCCAAGATTACCGACGCAACGACGGCAGAAACAGAGCCGACACTTTTATCAACACGCAGCAATAAAAGCCTCAAATCTGATCCTCCAACCCGGAGACCGATCACTCCATGACGACGCTCGGATTCAGATCTGTGGGCGAGAAAGTAGTCCTCACTGATGAGCTGCTCGTTTGAGGCTCATAAATTCAAAACACGGAATAAATGTGATTACAGGAAATGCATCCTGGGATATTCTCACACCTGGAGAGTTCTCACCACATCCTGCTCCCCGACCTGCAGGAGGTGGAGCAGGACATACATCACCTGTCACACACACACACACACACACACACACACACACGCCGCTGAAGACTCTGCGGCTTACAGCAGGAATCATGTTCCCGGGTTTTGTCGGGGAGGGGAGAGGTAATACTATTTCCATTACAAATGTAATATATCCGGCACATTGCAAAGTAATAACTGTCAGAGAAACAGATTACTGAGGAGAGCGTGACGCCCGAGGACAGGCTGCACTGATGTGTTATTTATACTTTGATACTTTCAAACTCTAAATCAACGCGGCGCGCTCGTAAACAAAGACTCAACACATCCACGATCCGGCTCTCATGAAAAACAACATAAAAGTTACAATTTAACTGAACGGGGCATCATTTATTTACAGACAGAAAGATCACTGATATCTGCTTTACTGCTCTCCTCCTCTGAGAGGTGAGGAGGAGCAGCAGGGCTCAGGTGTGACATCTGCTGGATGCTGAGTGTATTACAAGGTATCATCAGGGTAAAGAATGAGGGTCTTTAATATGAGTTTAACCTTGATGTGATAACAGGAGGTCATTTAAAGCCAGTCTGGGCTCTATCTGACATGTTTTGGGATCCAGGACCTGGTAGTTTATAAATAACCTTTATTTGGATCCTCATTAAGGCTGATTTATACTTCTGCGTTGAATCAACGGCGTACCCTACGCCGGGGGTCCGCGTAGCTCCCGTACCTACGCAGAGGCCTACGCACGTAGCTGACGTGCACCTCCTCCAAAATGTAACTCCCCGTAGAGCCAACGCGGACCGCAAGCTCTGTGATTGGTCCGCACGGCGGCTTTGTCTTTCCCGCATTTACAACACTTCCGGGATCCCAGAAATCGGCCGCACATCGGCCGTGTATTTCATCTCCTCCTCTCTCTTCTTCATGTAATCATGTCTGTATGATAAACAGCAACATGTATCAGCTGTAGATTAACAGAACACGCTCTGAATCTCTGTGGAAAAGTAAACAGAGATCGTAGCGGGGCCGGAAGCAGGCGGCCGGCTATCAGAGAGACGCACTGCCCTCAGGCGTTTCGGAGGAGAATTGCTGCGCGACACGGACACACCGACGCACAAGTATGTGGGGCTCATGTCCGCGTCAGCCCCTGCTGCGTAGGGGCGACGCAGAAGTATAAATCAGCCTTTAGTTTCCACAAAAAGGTCGCTGGTCTTCCTGGGGTTCACACATAACAGTAAAAACAGTAATTTAAAGGTGCTGTGAGGAACTTTTGTTTTGTATCGATTCTGGCGCCCCCTTGTGGACAAAGTGATACCTCTTATCTCTTGTCCTAAACATGCAAAAGTAGTGTTTTCAACAAAAGCCTCATCCTGTTGTCTTCAACAGTTAACTTTATCAGGCAATGTGATTATTTCCCATGAAAACAGTCAAATAAAGGCTGTTTCTGAAGCAAGATGTCCATCATCTGGTCTGACACCTACCCCCCTCAGGGTGGTTTCAGGCATTAAAAATGACAACAGAGAAGGTGTCAGTGTTGCTGCTGATGGTCTTGTTTACTATTGAAGGTTATAAAGAGGCATCAGTATCATTCTCAGCCAGTTCAAAACTCCTCACAGGACCTTTAAGGACTCACAAGGTTAAAACGAATCTTTTGATGACTTTTTTAAAATAAATTTTGTCCTTAAATGAAATAATGTGATCAGATTAAAGCGATTGAATGTGATAAATCTGAGGAAGAGGTGGTTTAGAGGAAGATAAGATCAAATCTGGTCTTTTATACTTGATAAAACCTTCAGATTGAGTTGTTTCAAACCCCTGATTGAGATTGTGATAACTTTGATATGAAAAATTAAGATTATTCTGACCCCAGCAGGCGCTGGATTAAAGCTGGATTAAAGCTGGATTACAAGAATTAAATAAAACGGCATAATTGGTCAAATTAAACAACATTTTAACACCTTAGTTGAGTTTTTAAGCTTTTTAATTTTTTTTTTTTTATATATATTTTGCAGAAATTAAAGCACACAAGGGTTGTACAAAAACATGGATTTTTTTCCCCTTATAAAATAATTCATACATCAGAATCAGAATCAGCTTTATTCGCCAAGTATGCTTGAACACACAAGGAATTTGACTTCAGTAAACTGTGCTCTCTTTGTACAAGGCAGAATAGGAATAAGAATAAGAACTACAATAAAAAATTAAATAAAAATATAATAACAATAACCTTAGCTATAAATACAAAGAAACAACAAATAGGCTTGACTAATATGTACAGGCTAAAATAATATGATAAAGTGCAGTGGTGAGTTGCAGAGGTAGTTTTACATTATAAAATAGAAGTTAAATAATACAAAAAATAGAAATATGGAATTCTGCTTTGAGAATTGTTGCATTGTGTATCTACATGTATATTTACAGAGAGTATTGATCTGACAGGTGTGACACTGTTCTGGTTTAGTGTTCATCAGAGTGACAGCCTGGGGGAAGAAGCTGTTCTTATGGCGGGTTGTTTTGGCGCACAGTGATCTGTAGCGTCTGCAGGAGGGGAGGAGTTTGAAGAATTTGTGTCCAGGGTGTGAGGGGTCAGCGGTGATGCTACCTGCCCGTTTCCTGGCCCGGGACCGGTACAAGTCCTGGATGGGGGGCAGGTCGACACCGATGATTTTCTCTGCAGTCCTTATAGTCCGCTGCAGTCTGTGTTTGTCTAGTTTGGTTGCAGATCCAAACCAGACAGTGATGGAGGTACACAGAACAGACTGGATGATGGAGGTGTAGAACATGATCAGCAGCTCCTGGGGCAGGTTGAACTTCCTGAGCTGACGCATTAGTTATTATTAAACATAAAATATTTAAAGTAAAGCCACTTTCACACATACACTACAGACATTTTCTACATACATTTTATTAAGTTATATTTTTGGGGCTTTTTATGCCTTTATTTGACAGGACAGCTGAAGAGAGACAGGAAATGTGTGGAGTAGAGAGTGAGGGAAGACATGCAGGAGATTGTCGCAGCCGGGAGTCGAACCAGCGACCTCTGTGACGAGGACTGTAGCCTCTGTATGTGGGGCGCTTAGACCGCTAGGCCACCAGCGCCCCTTCTGCATAATTTTAGGATGGATAGCAGTTTGAGGAGGAAGAGGAGGAAGAGTCTGTTTCTTTAAGATCTCTACAGCAGGTAGAGATACGTTTCTGCAGCACAAACATCACAGTAAAAATATATATTACAGATTACAGATGACCGAGGTGACCTTCACTCAGCGGCCGTCAGGAAAAAGTCTGCTTCAAGTCAGGGTGAAAACTGGACACTTTACTTTCCCACGTGTAGCATTCCCAGACAATATCAGGAGTGAAAGCATGAGAGGATTCACCTTAAGAAACTTTGAAATGCTTACAAGTCTTAAAAGTATCTGGATCTCTAAAAATGCAGGATGAAAGTCAGCTGGATTACCTGATCCATGGCAGATACAAAGTGGCTTACCAAATGCAGATTGAAATACAAACCAGGCGAATCGGTACTAAAAGTATTTGACAATATGGAGCGCTGGTGGCCTAGCGGTCTAAGCACCCCACATGCAGAGGCTACAGTCCTCGTCGCCGGTTCGATTCCCGGCCGGTTGACCGTTTCCTGCATGTCTTCCCCCGCTCTCTACTCCCCACATTTCCTGTCAATCTTCACCTGTCCTATCCAATAAAGGCAAAAAAGCCAAAAAATATAACTTAAAAGTATTTGACATTATTTGATAAGTTGTGACTTTATGTGACAAACCTCAGTGACAAAAACAGAAATGTTATCGTGTTCAGGGTTTCTTAATTATTAAAGTTGTATTTATTTGAAGGCACAAATCGACACAGGAATAAGAAGAGCTCGCTGTGAGGTCGGATTATCCAGTTTTGGAAACCTTCGTCTGTCTCTTGAGTCCAGCTGGTGTCTTTCGGTACTTGCGTGCACGTAATTTGACGCAGGGATGGAGCGAGTTATTTGCAGTAAAGGCAAAATATTCTGGCGTTGAAATGCTTGCAAATTAAATCATTCAAACCCAAACATGTACAGAATAAATCACAGATTTAATTTATTTGTCCTCTCAGGTCCAACACAAACTAAAATCAAAGTCCTGTTCGTGTCCTGAACTTTCAGCATCAGGGTCCAAAGTGACTCAGCGCCGCCTTCACCACAGAATCCACCCTCTCTTGTAGAGTCCGTCCTCCTGTGTGTCCGGCTCAGTCCGTCCTCTTTGAGTTTCAGTCTTCCTTCTCCAGTCTGGATCTCTGCTGCTCCTGATACTCCCTCGAGTCCTCCCAGGGACGAGGGCCTCGGATGTTCTTCCACTCCTCCAGATTCAGCTCCTTCATCTTCTGCAGAGAGAGCGAGACACAGAGACGAGGTTCAGAGAGACCAGACAACATGAGTCCATTTATCAAAGTTCATTTAGGATATTTGGTTTGATTTACTCTGAAATGACCAGATGTTGAAAATTCAGACATCTGGTGCGTCACACAGGCGAGTGGAGGCGAAGACTAAAGCTGTCAGAACTCTTCTTCAGAGCGGTCAGATCGTTTCAGACCTTCTGATGAACTTTTAGCTGCTTTAGTAAAGAGTGTGGCTCGTACTATTACTAGTTACACTGAAGCTGGCCCCTGCATGTCAGAATGTCTTTATATGAGCGCACATCTGTTTCCTCTGCAGCATCACACCAGCTACTTTCTGTATCGCCTCCCTCAGGCTGCCCAGCCGGCCTCCCCTCACCTCGTACTCCTCCTCCAGCATGACCGACTGCCTCTCCACATTCACTTTGGCCTCCAGCGCAGGATCCAACTGAGAGAGGAGAGGAGAGGAGAGGAGAGGAGAGGAGAGGAGAGGAGAGGAGAGGAGAGGAGAGGAGAGGAGAGGAGAGGAGAGGAGAGGAGGAGTTATTCTGGCAGAGTAAGACTTTCACAATGAAAAAAACACAAGATGATGGTTAGCATGTTCGTTAGCTTCCCTCTCTCTCCTCTGCTGCTTCTAATTTCTTTAAATTAAACTCCTGCAGAGTTCAGTCTCTCTCCTGTTTCTACTCCTCAGATTATTCTCTGCAGGTCTTAAAAGGAAACTCTGGGTCAGAGGTGTTTTGAGAACACGGAGCAGCTCTTCAGTTTCTGCAATTCAAATTGATTTTGCCCGAGAAAAGGAGCGAATGAAACCCATTCTGAATCATTACTTTTAATGAGTCCTAATATTTCATGGAAATAATCCTGCAGTTACTGGGATGACTGATGACTTTCATAATTCCATGATTGATTTTTAATTAGACCTCCATTACTACAGCAAATAAATAATATATAGAATATTTTGCAGCCCTCAGACGTGGGAATAAATAGCCGGAGTAATTAGTCTGAGCGCCGCCGTGGAGGTGTTATTAAAGCTCCAAAATAAACCCGAGCAGGAGGACAAAAGGCCTCCAGGTTCACCTCCGCCTGCAGGCCAGACTTCATATTTCAATAAGAAATGCTAATTGGATTACAAGCTGCCTTTACGCTGCTTTATATGGGAAGCTCTATTTTTAAACCCGGGCTCTATTTTTACTGGTTTAAGTGACTGAAGATGTTGGAGAAGCTCCAGTGAATTACTCCAGCCTGCTGCCATGAAAGTGGCTGCAGCGTAATCCTCCAGGGCGAACGTGTCTGATCACATTAGGCGCCATAAAAGTTCTGGTTATTGGCACGGAGAGGCGGAGATCATCGTGTTAACTCCCTGACGACATTACGGGGAGGTAAGAGCGTTCAAGGTGTTACGTTATCGACTTTGGAGTCCTCAGAGGACAGCAGGGACTTCACCTCGTGGAGCACGGGGGCGTCTGCTCTACGTCTGCCTCCCTCAGCAGGTTTGATGTTTGTGTTTATTATAAATCTTTATTTCTCTCCAACACAAACTGTGTTAAAGCTAAGGCTGAAACAGGCGACATGTTCTGCTTCCTGCTGGGTAGAATGAGTGTTTGTATGAATGGAGTGAGAGCGGGGTTTTACTCTCCAACATTTCTTTAGGAGGGAGAAATATTTGATCTGAGGCCGGGGTGTCAATCATCGACTAGTCCACAGGTAAGAAAACAGTCAGAACTGAGCACAGCTGAACACAGGATCACAGACTGCAGGTAAACAATGCCATCATGGTTTACAGAGTGAGTCTACCACCAGCAGATCTAGCACCACCAGCCTCCAGGTTAGCGTCCTCATGCCTGTGCTGGTTCCTCATGTCTCTGGTGGAGTGGTTACATGTCAGTTTAACCAGACACAGCCTACATACAACTTTATCTCCATTAACTAGATCAACATACTGACAAACCACGCCCACTACCTGATGACATCATCACCTGTGTTTGTTTACATCCAGGTAGTAGAGCTGCAGAGTAGTATGGGAGGAGCTACAGCTTGGTCATTACATATGACCGGCATTTAAAGGCCTGTAGTAATAAAAGGGTGAATAATTCTGGTGCCGATTAGCGAGGGTGACGGCGTTTGATCGTTCAGTCGACTTCCTGTAGGCCGTATCACGTGGTGGTTTGAGTTAGAGTGATGTTGCATCATGCTAACAGAGCTAACACCGGACATGAACGCCACATTGGAAGGATTTCACCTGCTGTGGGCGGACAGGATACAGGAGAGCAAGACTGAACTAACTGGGGAAGAAGGCCAGCTGAGTCCTGGACCCTGTGGAGGTGGTGGCTGACAGGAGGATTATGGCCGAGCTGTCGTCTCTGATGGACATTTCTTTTCTATATATATTCTTGTTGAATTCTTGTTCTGTACACCTTTGGGACGAATAAAGGAGTACCTTATCTTATCTTATGTTTATTACTGGACTACCAACAGCAGCTTTAAGGCAAAAGAAAAGTTCAACACAAAAATAAAGAGCATAAAGTGAAATAAAAAAGGGTCTCACTCTGTCAGAATTCTTTCTGATGTGTTGTCAGACTTTTACAAAAACAAGCAGAGAGCATCAGTGACAAAAACAGAGGATGTTTGTTGTTAGGCACATCCTTTACAGCCGGACATACAGCTGCCTCCTAACCTAAACCTTTCTGTAGCTTTGAGTCATCCAGACCCAAACACACAGTATTTAAATACATCTGTGAGAACAATGTAAGACTGCAGCTGACAGCAGGCCCAATCTGAAAGCATACGAGTGTGTTAAATCGTGTATTTCACAACATTAAAGAGCTCAGTGCATCGAGCTTCATGTCGAGTCTCTGCTCCACAGGGTCCGAGAGGAGAGCAGCCCCGAGGAGAGCCAGCAGTGTGGGGGCAGCTGCGTGGGCCGGCTGCCAGGGGCTCCGTGCCTCCACTCCGGCTTCATCATCCACAGTCTAGTGCCGTCTGCCCGCCTCACGCGGACAGTAATAAGAAAAGACGCCCCTGCCATCTGGCTCCCACCCAGCCGCCGCGCACGACAGTAAAAAGAGCACAAAACAGCCCCTTCCTCTCCCCGCCAGGCGCCAGCTCATCACGCCGTAATGGCTGCTAATAAAGGGGCCGCTCCTCTGTCACTTTAATGAATCGGCTCTGTCGTTTAGTGAATTATTACAGCTTGTTCTCACTTGTACCGAGCCGCTCTAAACGGGAGAGACAAGCCTGACGGTGCTGCGTGCCTGTAGTGATGGATGGACGAATTATATCATCGACAGTCCTTTAAAAAAGAATAAATAAGCCTCGGTGGAGCGGGGTGTGCGGTGGGACACCAGCAGAGGGAGGAACATCTCTGCATATGAGCTGGTTTTATTCACAGTCCTGATAAGTGTAATTATGTGTCCAACCGCTAGGGGGAGCCACAGCACAGGAGCTGAGCAGAGGAGAGGAGTGAAGCTTTCATGTGACGGTGGAAATGTGAGGATTTAACTTTTTAATTATCAGAAGAATGTTTGAAAAGTGAGATTTGATTCTCTACAAACCTTTTTCCTGATCTTCTGAGCGTCGTAGCGAATCTGTGTGAACTCTTTCAGGCCGAAGGATCCTCCGACTACCAGCAACTGAAACATCCAGAGCACACGGGGTTAATCTGTGTTACACTGAGACATATTAGTGATTAATCAGAGTCTTATTACTCCTCTAGAACTCTACGCTCCCAACATGCAGGCCTCTTCATCGTACCTAAAGTCTCTAAAAGTAGTATGGGAGGTAGAGCCTTCAGTTATCAGGCCCCTCTCCTTTGGAATCATCTACCAGTCAGGGTCCAGGAGGCAGACACCCTCTCTACTTTTAAGAGTAGGCTTCAAACTTTCCTTTTTGATAAAGCTTATAGTTAGAGCTGGATCAGGCTTGGACCAGGTCTTAGTTATGCTGCTATAGGCTTAGACTGACACACTGGGATCCTGTCTTTCCCTCTCTCTCCTCTCTCTGCCTGTCTCTCACTTTAACTCTTCCTGTCCCATTAAAGTTACTAACCATAGACCTTTCTGGAGTCCCTGAGCTCCCTTGTCTCGTAGGTTCCTCTGGATCTCTGCCGTAGATTCCTTTTTTTGGGGTCTGTTATTCATCCTCTTTCTTTCTTTCTATCTTTTCTTTCCATCCTTCTTTATTTTCTTTGTCTTTCTTTACTTCTTTCTCTTTTTTATTCCTTCTTAATTTTTTCTTTCTTTCATTCCTTCCTTCTTTTTCTCTCTTTTACTCCTTTTTCCATTCATTCCTTCTCTCTTTCTTTCCTTTTTCCTCCTTTATGACGTCTTTTCTTATCCTGTCCTTTCCTTCTGTCTTTCCTTCACCATTTATTCTCCTCTTTTTCTTTCTTCTGGTCTCCCTCTCTTCTCTCTTTTCTTAGACCTTTCTGGAGTCCCTGAGCTCCCTTGTCTCGTAGGTTCCTCTGGATCTCTGCTGCTGTGGACGTGGTCCAGACTCCAGCTGCTACAACTACCACTATCTGTCTCCCCACTATCATCTCTCTCTCTCTCTTCGTCTCCCTCTATCCCTCTCTCCAACACGGTCTCAGCAGATGTGTGTCTAACATGAGTCTGGTCCTGCTGGAGGTTTCTGCCTGTTAAAGGAAGTTTGTCCTTGCCACTGTAACTTGCTAAATGCTGCAAAGTGCTCTGCTCATGGTGGATTAAAATGAGATCAGACTGAGTCCTGTCTGGAAGAGGGGACTGGATCTGATCCTGTCTTGATGTTGGGTCTTTGTTGATAATAGAACATAGAGAAGTGTCTTGGGATACATTTGTTGTGATGTGGAGCTTTATAAATAAAGATTGATTGAAACAGGATGACAGAGACTGGAGATGCTGACAGCTCTGTTTTAGTCGCAGAGTGTCTAACTGAAATATGAATAAGTGCAGAAACATTAACAGTAAACTGAACCTGACTATGACAGCAGAGTTATGTATTATCAAACAGCTAGCTAGCTAACAGAAGTGTAAGCTAACCTCGTCATCTCTTCTTCTAACATTAATATAAAAGTTACTCACGAGCATCGGGACTCCATATCTCACTGTCTTGTTCTTCCTCAGCGCCTTCAGGGTAAACATGACTCCAGTCTCCAGCTCCT
The DNA here is from genome assembly GCF_009762535.1 of Notolabrus celidotus. Lineage (NCBI taxonomy): Eukaryota > Metazoa > Chordata > Actinopteri > Labriformes > Labridae > Notolabrus > Notolabrus celidotus. The sequence continues at coordinate 27,966,844 of NC_048293.1, forward strand.
AGTCCATTTTCCTGATTAGAAAACCGCTCAGGTCACAGCTGGGACGGCTTCCGGTACGGGTGCGTCGCGCTTAATGGTCCGTGCAGTTGTGTCGACAGAGGAAACGTTCCGCCGCAGAAATTAGATATTAAAATGTGTTTTTTAAGCTTTGTTGAGTGAGAAAATTACATATAAAGGTTTAAAATGTCACACAATACCGTCTTGTGTTGTTAAGGTTTATATTTTAACTGTGGAGCACAACTACACACACAGGCTGTCAGTTGTTTGACTCTCACAATCACTAATTTAACTTCCTGTGTTAATGTTTTGGCTTATTTTTCTCCGAACACACACTTTACCTTGCTACCTAACATTTCCAGCCTCATTTAACATTTCAATTCAATTTCCTACCTCATTTTGTCCATTAATTCAGTCCACACACTGTTTGGTAGTTGATCCAGCGACATGTTGTTCCAGCACCAAGTGCGCATGTGCAACAAATGTATATTAAGCAGCTAAATTGTTCATTTACCTTTAGGGGCGGAGCCAAGGCCTCACCACCTGGGTTAATTAGGCCACAGCTTTCTAATTAGCTGGTTTTTAAGAGGCTGTTTGCACATTACCGCCCCCTGCTGGATTGGAATTAAAACTCATGTATTGTAATGACCTCTGCAGATATTAGAGAAGTAAACAGGGAATTATCAGGGTGTCCAAACACTTTTGGGCAGCAATAGCATCAGCAATAACAGTTTCTCAAGATTTCCATTCAGCATCAACATTTCAGTTTTTACAATGACCAAAAGTCTCAGAAATAACTATATCAATTGTAATTATTCTTCTTTACCCGGTCACAAGCTTCTTGATCTTTTTCTTTCCTATCTAGATCCTGTTCCAACTTTTTCGTAGACCTCATCCCTTGAATTTCCATCTCTTCTTTTACTTTGGACTGTCTGATGCAACTGCTTTTTGATTTCCTTCACAAAGCATGCCAAACCATTTCCCCTGAGACTTCTAGCTAAAAAAAAATATTTACATAACTCTGTATACGTTTTGTTTTTTTGGTTTGAGTGTATTAAATTTACATATTCTTAATTGTTGTTGTTGTAAGTGTATTTACTTTATATATATATTGTAAATGTTGTCCTGTCTTCTGTATGCATGGTATGTTTTATCTTATTTAATGTGTCTTCACTTGATTTATATGTGCTACTGTCTTCTACTTCCTGTATATGAACACCTGTGCTCTTGAATAATTAATTAAATAAATAAATAAAATTTAAAAAGCATGCAAAAGTGGAATTTTTTCAGTTTTTATCAATAAAATAAAAGCTTGCACAAGATTTAAGAGAGAATAAATGCTTCGTCTAGGTTGTCTTTGATCATTTCTCATTTGAAATAGGTCAATTCTGCAAAAACTTCCTCTAAATATTGTTATCAATACTGGAATCTTGAATGTCGACACATGTTTTGAAATACAACAAACTTCAGGTCCTCATTTCCTCTTCATGCAAAAAGAATGTTACTTATAGGAGCTTTAAGGCCAAGTTTCTGAGTGTAGGTTCTGCTCTTATGTGCCTTTTTTAAAGACATAAGGATGCATGCAGTGACATGATATAAAACACCTGCAGCAAACACAGAAGGAGGAGAAAGTATAGCAATTTTTCTTTATTACAATTTTTCGTCTCTTATTTTCAATCAGGTGAAGAAAAATACCTTTTTTTGTTCAGTATAATAAAATATGTTAACTTTATTCATTTTATGAAGAAAAACAATGACAACAAGAAAATAAAAACAGGAACAAACATTTTCTCTCTCCCTCTTTGTAAACCTGGAGAGCTGCTGCATTGCGTGGGAAGCAAATACAACGAAGACAGAGTGTGAGGGAGCGGGAGGCCGGAGAGGAGGAGGAGGAGGAGGAGGAGGAGGAGGAAGAGGAGGAGCAGGAGCAGGAGGAGCAGGAGGAGGACAAAAAGATAAGGCCAGAGACATACAAAAAATGAGCGTAGTAGGACAGAGTGTGGTGACGGGGCGGTCGGAGGACGTGGCGGTGATCAGAGCAGGTAGGCTGGTGGTCCCGGGTCAGGACAACTGACAGAGAGTTCAGAGGTCGCTCTCTCCGTACAGAGCGGTGGAGAACGACATGTAGTCGAGGGCTCCGGGCACGCCGTCCGGCCCGGTGTAGGGCGCCATGCGGGCCATGCAGTACTCCGCCTGGTCTGGAGGAAGCTCCCGACGCAGCTCCTCGGCTAAAATGTAGTTCTGTGGAAGATGAGGAGAATACATCAGATTAAAGGAGCAGAACTAAAGACAGAAATACTTAAACCAATCTAAAGAACAATGTTAACATTTATTATTACATCATATGTTATAATAACGGCGTCCACAAGGGGGCAGAACTCAAACACAGTCATTGAACAATCACTCAAGAGCTAAAGGATGCAGCTGCTGTCCAGTCGTCAGATCATTGATGTTAAATCAGAGACATAATTATTAACAGAGTTAGAAAGGGAGCAGAGTTGGGGTGCTGGTGGCCTAGCGGTCTAAGCGCCCCACATATAGAGGTGTCCTCGTCGCAGGGGTTGCCGGTTCGATTCCCGGCTGGTCGACCATTTCCTGCATGTCTTCCCCCCTCTCTGCTCCCCACATTTCCTGTCTCTCTTCGCTATCCTATCAAATAAAGGCAAAAAGCCCAAAAAATATAACTTTAAAAAAAAAAAAAGAAAGGGAGCAGAGTTCATGTCTGGTGTGTCAAGCCTTAAACATGTTACATCCATTTGTAACATTTGTATATATCTTGAATTTGTAAATTTTCATAGTATCTTTATTTATCTATTTTATTTTGACTAATTTAAACTTGTTCTCGATTGTACTTATGTCTGGGTTTCTGCAACAACTGAGTTTCTCTGTATTCTTTTTTATTCCTTCCTACTTTTATCTTTCATTCCTTCCTTCCTTATTTCTCTTTCTCCTTTCCTTTCATTCCTTCTCTCTTTTTCATTAATTTTTCCTTTCTTTCTTTCTTTCCATGTTTTTTCATCTTAGACCACTAGACCACCAACACCCCATTCTTTTTTATTTAAAAAAAAAAAGAAAAAAAATTCTGTGTTTCTATTTCTATTTTCTTCTTGAAATTTTTGGGCATGCAAGAAACATTGTTGGGCTGCAGGAGCTGGGTAATAAATACAGAAAAACATCAAAAAAATTACAAAAAATAACTTAAAATATCTGAAAACAAACTAAATAAGAGTAAATTGTAAAAGCTGCAAAATAATATTAATTTTGTGGGTTTTATTGCAGAGATTTTGAGTTTTATTTTTCATTATTATGTGAGAAATATGTTCAGGGAAAATGTGGGATTTCTTTTCTTGTGAATCTAATACTTTTTTAAATTTTATTTAATTTTAAAATTATTTGTATTTTTCAAAAAGCATGTTGAATCACAGTTTAATTTGAATCTAAAACTTTTACCTCAGAGAATATTTTAATTTATTTTCCTGTAACTTTGATCACAAAAAAATCAGACATTTTACTGCCTTTTATGTCGTCTCTGATGAACATTTCTTTCCTATATATATTCTTGTTAAATTCTTGTTCTGTACACCTTCTTGTTTGCTGCTGTCAATCAATCAATCAATCAGACTTTATTTATAAAGCGCTTTTCATACAATGACATTGTAACACAAAGTGCTGTACAAGAAAAACAGCTTAAAATAGAATAAATTAAGATCCCAGCCCCAGCCCCGACCCCGAACCCACCCCATAATCCTAAGGCTAACAACACAATATGCAACAATAGTAATAAAAACACTAAAATAAATAAAATAAAAATAAATAAATAAATAAAAATAAAAATAAAAATTTGCTGAACGAACTGAGGAAACGCTCTCATGTCATCTTAATGAGGAAACACTGGAGGTAAAATAAGATGTTAAAACTCAAAACAGGAAATTAAAATCACCAAAGTAAAATACATTTCTAAGATAATAAAAGACTAAAATATTAAACCATTAAAAGAAAATCAGATGTGAGACTTAAAATAAATAAATAAGTAGAATAAAAGTGACTAAATTTGAAATAGATAATAAATAAATAAATAGATAAAACTGTTAAGAATAAAAATAAAACTTAGTTAAAAGCTAGACTAAAAAGGTAGGTCTTGAGTTTGCCTTTAAAAATATTTATGCTCTGGGCAGCCCTCAGATCCTCAGGCAGGGTGTTCCACAGACGTGGGCCGTAATAATAAAAAGCTGCCTCCCCGTGGGTCTTAGTTTTTACTTTTGGTAACATTAAAAGTCCACTACCTGAAGACCTGCTGTAACTCCATGAATTTCCCCATTGCAGGATGAATAAAGGAGTATCTTATCTTGTATCTTATCTTATCTCTACAGGCTCTGAATTTATTTATATATTTATGTGTTCATCTTTTCTCTACAATAATCCCTTCATGTTGCCTTATTGTCCAAACTTGCCCGGTCTACGTCCCAAACCTCCTTCCCTGCTTCATTCCAGTTTTTGATGACAACTTTAAAAAAAGTCTCGTACCTTATCTCCCGCCAGCACTTTGAAGGACGCCATGACTTGGTCGGCCGTGTCCGTGTCGGCCGTCTCGCGGGACATGAAGTCGATGAAGGCCTGGAAGGTGACGATGCCCATCCGGTTTGGATCCACGATGCTCATGATGCGGGAGAACTCGTTCTCACCCTGAGGGCAACAGAGACTGTGATGCTCAACACACAGAGACTTTCTGCACACAGAGACCTGACTGATAACTTCTGGATGATCTCAGATACACAGGCATTAAAAGTTAATTAAATAAAGGTAACATTTATCCATTACCAGCTCCAGCTCGTCTCTTTAATCACACAATCAAACGTTCATACTTGAGGAGGGCTCATGGGTTTACCAGGTTGTAACCAACGGAGATAAGGCAGGTTTTGAAGTCTTCAGCATCCATGATTCCTGATCTCTTCTACAAGGTCAAACGAAACCAGGAGGAGGAGAGGAGGGAGGTGGAGCGGAGGGATAGAGGAGGAGAAACATCGGAAGAAGAATACAGGATGAACAAAGAGAGGAGAGTTAAGGAGGATAGCCGCAAAAATCCAGGATGTGGACGTTGCAAAGTGTGAAATCACACGGGGGGACGTGGAGGAGGAAGGATCAGAGTTAAAGGAGGGATCAGAGGGAGGACGGGGGGGAGGAGTACAAAAAGAACACAAAGAGAGAAGTTAAACTCTCGCAGCGCGGTGCGGCTACGACAGAGTACCTGTGCGTCGTTGGCGATATCGAAGCCCAGGCTGATCAGGCAGGCCTTGAACTCCTCGGCGCCCAGAGTGCCCGAGTGGTCCTGGGGGGGCGGGGACGCCAGCGCCAGGCGAGGTGTCGGGGAGGGCCATGCAGCAACACATACAGCCGTGTCAGTGACGGGGGAGGGGGGTGAGGTGGTGGTGTAGGAGGTGGAGGTGGATGGAGGGGGTGCACCATGCACAAGGGGAGGAAGTGGAGGTGTGGGGGGGGGGGGGTGGGAGTGATGGGAGGAGGGAGGGAGTCATGCAGGAGACAGAGAAGAGAGAACACAGTGCATATTGATTAGGGAGGTGAACACTCTGCTGGGTGAGGGCATTCAGAGGCGTTAATGTGCAGCCAGACTGCAGCGCCGTGTGCTCGGGTTATTCATCGTCAACGCCACAGAGTACAGGAGGCACCAAAACTCCTCACACATCATCACAAACAGGGACGCTTCTACCAAGACCTCACGCTGGATCCTGTCTGAGGCGGACTGTAGACTAAAGCATCAAATTAAAGTTAAATAAGAAATAACTCTTTTATTCTCTAAAGACAGATTTACCCTCAGATCAATACACCTCTCTGAAAGCCGTCCTCCTAATGAAACATGACAGAAAAGCCCGAGTCCAGGTCCACATTCGGATCCCGGCTCGCTCTGATTGTTCACCTGAGGTATTGATTAACGATAGGCCAGCTCTGGAAAAATGCATGAGCTAATGGAGGAGTCAGCAGGAGAGCCGGGGCGAGGAGGGGAACGGGGAGCTAAATAAAAACTCGTCCATAATTGGTGCTGTTCCTGACACATTGAGCCTCAGTGTAAACATGGAGCTGTGGAGGCGGAGGGAGGGGGGGGGCGGTTTTATAGAAACAGCCTTCAATGGAGAGAGGCTTTGTAGCCACCTATGGTATAAACTCAGATCCTCTCTCCTGTCCTCGTTCAGCTTACATTGACCTCACAGTGAAGTCATATTCACTTAAAGCTTCTTAAACTGACTTTATGAAGAACTTTAACACTCTGCAGTAACAGCTTCTGTGTCTCATACTTTTACAGAACATGTGCAATAAGGCTCATGAGGAACAAAGTATGTTAGTTGTTTCTTGGTATAAGCTTCTCCGTATGAATAAATGAATAAACTCCAACTTCTCCTGAAACAACTGGACGCTACAACAATCCAAACAGCTGACTGTGACCGAGCAGAGCGCCTCCTACGCCGGCTCTCCTCTCCTCCTCCTCCTGCTGCTGCTGCTGCTTTGTGTCTGCACTGCGACTCGTTTCGAGTACTGACCCTGTCGAAGTGGTTGAAAGAAGCTCGGAACTCATTGAGCTGCTCCTGGCTGATGCCTTTGGCGTCTCGCGTCAAGATCTGGTTCTCGATTTCATTGATGGTGCGGGCGATGGTGGTGAGTAGCTGCTCCCAGCCCACACGGATGTGCTGCAGAGGAGAGAGAGAGAGGGATGGATGAAGAATCATTAGTCTGGATTTCTCTCTGAACAATCAGGTAGCTTCACTCTGGAGATACAGCCAACAAACGTTTAGATGACTCAACATATTTTGCACAAACAAATCATCAAATTTGGCCTCTGCAGATGAATTGTGTTCTCCTTTCTTCACCGACTGTCTTACAGAGAAGCTAATTCCAACACAAACACACACGCCCACACACTCACTCTGAAAACTGGTGAGCAGGATTTTAATAACAGGATTAATATGAGTTGTTTTGGGCAATGAGGACAACACTGAGCAGAAAGGGCGGTGAGAGTTTTCCAGATTGAATGTAACGTCTCTAAACGTTCTGCTACTCTACGCCTAACAACAACCACTACATTAAAATGCATAAACCATCCTCTCTCCCAGCTGGTGTTTACCTCCATGGTGTAGTTGGTGTGCTTGTTGTCGAAGATGAGAGCTTCCTGAATGAGCTGGTGGTCTCCCTCCAGCTGGTCGATCTTTGGCTTGTAGTTGACGATGCTCTTCTCGTACTGGCGGAGGTGCGTCAGCTGATCCTCCAGGGTGCCGTGCATCTCGATGGAGATGCGCCCGATTTCCTGCAGCAGGACACACAAACACAAACACAGTTCATAACACCCTTTAAAATAACTTTACCCCTGAACTATGTGCGTTTGGACCGGTGGACTCTAAATTTAGTTCAGGGGTAGATAACCTCCCCCCTAAAAAGCCCCTGCTAGAGGGAGTAGTACTTTTCAAAGGTCCCGGGGCTTTCAGGGGGAAAGCAATGCTGAACGTGTCTGATTGGTAGATTAACCTCAGTGTTTTTATTCCGCCCTCCGTCCACAATAACATCACACACATCTGTGATTCTCTTGATTTCTCTTTCTTTCATTAGTTTTTATTTGTTCTATCTTTTTTGTATGTGTGTGTACTTTTCAAAAGAAGAAGCTGTGATTCTCTGGGTCAACTTTTTTGCCAACTTTTTTTTTTCATTTTGTTTTTGCCCCAAAGAAAATTTAAAAAAAAATTCAATTTTTTTTTTTTCAAATTTTTCTTTTTCAAAAATTTTTTTTTCAAAAATTTTTTTTTCAATTTTTTTTTTTTTTCAAAAATTTTTTTTCAAAGTTTTCTGGTCAATTTTCTTTTTCAAATTTTCTTTTGTCAAAATTTTTTTTTTCAAAATTTTTTTGGTCAAATTTTTCCAAAAACCATTCACAGTCATTTTTTTTTCTCTTTATGTCATTAGTTTTTATTTGTTCTATCTTTTTTGTATGTGTGTGTACTTTTCAAAAGAAGAAGCTGTGATTCTCTTGATTTAGCAGCTTGTAACAGTAGTCTTCTCTCAGCCCACCGTGAATGCGTCTCTCCTCCCGGTGTTCCGCTTTTAAAAGTGACCCTGTAAACTGGAGACCTTCAGCTGAACGTGTCAGTGTTAGTGGAGTTTACACAGCTGTTGAAACACAGAGGGAGTTCCTGGGAATGCAAACTAGTTTAGTTTTTATTAAGATTTCAAAATATCCTCATCAGATATTTAATGATGGTCTAAAGACGTTTATGAGGGATGCATCCGGCTGAGAGTCTCCAGTTAACAGGGTCGCTGTTTAAACCAAAACACCGGGCGATCTCTGCGATCACGGCTTTTTGAGTTGAAAAGGATTTTAAAGCCGTGTTGAAACGTCTTTGCTACTCGCGCTTATCTCCTCTGGATTCAGTGAATCCATCTGTGATGAAATATAGCACCATCTAAAACAGACCAGCTGAGTCTCTTCATGCTAACAGGCTAACTGTTGTGTTGCTCAGAATGATACCTGCCTGTCCGTCTGCTTCTATTGTATCATCTGTGATGAATGGGATTCCTCTTTGTGTTACTGCCCTCTACTGGTCTGGTGGTGTAGTGCATTTACTTTTTTTCCTCCATACGTCACTGGCCTGATTTACACAATCTACCCTGGACTTCAGCCCGCGGTCGAAACGCAGACAACAATGGGGGCACAGGAACCTTTTAGATCAGGGGGCTAAAAGACCCCTGAATGCACCTAATGAGGATAATCTGATGCAGGTGTGTTATCTGTTCTTTATCTGACAGTGCAACTTTTTTCCTGGATACAATTCAAATCAAATCAAAGTGACTTTTTCATCCTCGGGTCAGTCTTCATGCTGTATTTGGTCTGTGCTGCTAAAGCCTACATGTACCAGCATGCATTGCGTTTCTGCAGCTTTGGGCTTATTAGTCGCATTCCATAATTTTGCTCAGATTAATCCTGCTGCGTATCCGGGTCTGCCAAAACACTGTAACTGTTACCGTGGTCTCTATAATCCTCTCAGCTCGTGCTTTCTTTGTTTTCATACAGTCGTTTGTTTACTCGTTTGTATTAGAAGTAAAGGTGGAGACTACAAATCCCATGGAGTGACGGACTGCTGCAGAAAGAAAAGGTAGAAACTTGGAGGGATTTCTCTTTGGATCCTCAAACCCTGGAGTCATAAAGTTCCACTGCTCCAGTTTTAAATAGTGCATGACTTAGTTCACTGCTTTGAGACTGACCCCGACACGAAACCACACACAAACTGAATTACACCCTGCCGCCCTCGCCGGCCCGCTGGCCTCGCTCTGAACTTGTAACGTGGTCATTTGACGGCCGGCTCTCTGCACACACTGACCTCCATCTTGGTCTGGATCCAGGGTCCGATGACGTTGGCCTGGTTGGCAAACTGTCTGCGCAGACGCTCGTTGTTCTGCTGCCGGGCGTGCTCCTCGATCAGAGCCTGGTCACGCTGCGGCACCAGCTGCCTGACCTGCAGCCGGACGGAGAGGGGGGAGGAAACAGATGTGTGAGAGGAGGTAAAGACGGGGAGACGGTTGGCCTGACACCAAAATATCCAGGATTTATGACTTCACTTGAAAACCTCTGCAAAGTTAACTTTCCTTTCCATTTACAAAATAAAATATGGGCAGTTAAATACTTTCTAAGATAAAGGTTCTCCTAGATCTTAAACCCTGACCCGGGCTCATGTCCTCACCTTGTCCCACTTGCCGTTGATCTCCTGTGGGTTGATGGCGGTGTACGGGTTGGTGCCGGCCATGTTCACATGATAAGTCTGCACAATCTTGGCGATCTCGTTGTGGATGCCGAGGATGGCCTGGCGCTCTTTGTCGGCCTCGGGCAGCGTGGCTTTGAACTGCTCGTGGGCTGTGCTTAATCCCTGAGACACCAAACACAGACAATGAGGATCCAGTCCACAAAGACAACATCAGATAGAGAACTTAGTCTCTGGTCTCAGATATTAAATACACCAGTCCCCTGTTTTGAAGCTGATGGTCGGCGGGTCCCATATTAGAAATGCTGAACTCCACCGAACATGGTCCAAGCTCCCAGTGCTCACCTGGATCTCCTCGATGGTGTGGACGATGAACGTGTCCTGCAGGTCCTCCATGGCGCCCTCCATCCAGTTGTTGAACGGAGCCGCTCTTTTGGCAAACTCAAGGTACAGTTGGTCGATAGTTTCCAGAAGCTTCTCAGTTCTCTGTGGAGGGAAAGTGACACGTTAAGCATGAATTAAATGAGTCCTGATCCCTAGGAAATAAAGCACCTAGCAGCTGTGAAAGTCAAGTGTTGAATATTAAAGTGAAGGCTGAGTTTGTGGGGATTTTGGCGCCCCCTATGGACAAAGCATGTAGTGTAGGTGATCTTAAAAAGTCTGGATCTGGATCAGGTTGATTCAATCCAGTCTCTCTTTAACAAAACAGGATGGAAGTCAACTTGATTATTAAACCTGGAAAGTAAAAAAGACAATTTTCATTCCAGATCATTATTTTTCAGAATAAAATACAGATTTAACAAAATAAAATGCCTTCCTTCAAATTAAAGTTATGCTGAAGTTACTCAATAAAACTGTTCTTGTTTTAGAATTCAGAGAGGCTCCTTTCTGTACTCTTTATTAAAGAGCAGGAACAAAGAGACGGATAAAAGGATGGTCATTTTAAAAATGGAGGATTTTCCACGACACCAGGAGAGCTGAAAACTCCTCAGAGCCTCTGAGAAGAAGAGAAGACAAGAGAAGAGAAGACAAGTAAAGACAAGAGAAAAGAAGAGAAGACAAGAGAAGACAAGAGAAGACAAGAGAAGACAAGAGAGAAGAAGAGAAGAGAAGAGAAGAGAAGAGAAGAGAAGAGAAGAGAAGAGAAGAGAAGTTATTCTGGCAGAGTAAGACTTTCATGAGGAAAAACACACGAGATGATGGTTAGCATGTTCGTTAGCTTCCCTCTCTCTCCTCTGCTGCTTCTAATTTCTTTAAATTAAACTCCTGCAGAGTTCAGTCTCTCTCCTGTTTCTACTCCTCAGATTATTCTCTGCAGGTCTTAAAGGAAACTCTGGGTCAGAGGTGTTTTGAGAACACGGAGCAGCTCTTCAGTTTCTGCAATTCAAATTGATTTTGCCCGAGAAAAGGAGCGAATGAAACCCATTCTGAATCATTACTTTTAATGAGTCCTAATATTTCATGGAAATAATCCTGCAGTTACTGGGATGACTGATGACTTTCATAATTCCATGATTGATTTTTAATTAGACCTCCATTACTACAGCAAATAAATAATATATAGAATATTTTGCAGCCCTCAGACGTGGGAATAAATAGCCGGAGTAATTAGTCTGAGCGCCGCCGTGGAGGTGTTATTAAAGCTCCAAAATAAACCCGAGCAGGAGGACAAAAGGCCTCCAGGTTCACCTCCGCCTGCAGGCCAGACTTCATATTTCAATAAGAAATGCTAATTGGATTATAAGCTGCCTTTACGCTGCTTTATATGGGAAGCTCTATTTTTAAACCCGGGCTCTATTTTTACTGGTTTAAGTGACTGAAGATGTTGGAGAAGCTCCAGTGAATTACTCCAGACTGCTGCCATGAAAGTGGCTGCAGCGTAATCCTCCAGGGCGAACGTGTCTGATCACATTAGGCGCCATAAAAGTTCTGGTTATTGGCACGGAGAGGCGGAGATCATCGTGTTAACTCCCTGACGACATTACGGGGAGGTAAGAGCGTTCAAGGTGTTACGTTATCGACTTTGGAGTCCTCGGAGGACAGCAGGGACTTCACCTCGTGGAGCACGGGGGCGTCCGCTCTACGTCTGCCTCCCTCAGCAGGTTTGATGTTTGTGTTTATTATAAATCTTTATTTCTCTCCAACACAAACTGTGTTAAAGCTAAGGCTGAAACAGGCGACATGTTCTGCTTCCTGCTGGTCAGAATGAGTGTTTGTATGAATGGAGTGAGGCCTCATGCAGAGCGGGGTTTTACTCTCCAACATTTCTTTAGGAGGGAGAAATATTTGATCTGAGGCCGGGGTGTCAATCATCGACTAGTCCACAGGTAAGAAAACAGTCAGAACTGAGTACAGCTAAACACAGGATCACAGACTGCAGGTAAACAATGCCATCATGGTTCACAGAGTGAGTCTACCACCAGCAGATCTAGCACCACCAGCCTCCAGGTTAGCGTCCTCATGCCTGTGCTGGTTCCTCATGTCTCTGGTGGAGTGGTTACATGTCAGTTTAACCAGACACAGCCTACATACAACTTTATCTCCATTAATTAGATCAACATACTGACAAACCACGCCCACTACCTGATGACATCATCACCTGTGTTTGTTTACATCCAGGTAGTAGAGCTGCAGAGTAGTATGGGAGGAGCTACAGCTTAGACATGACATATGAACGGCATTTAAAGCCTGTAGTAATAAAATAAGAATAAGAATAATTCTGGTGCCGATTAGAGAGGGTTATGGGGTTTGATCGTTCAGTCGACTTCCTGTAGGCCGTATCACGTGGTGGTTTGAGTTAGAGTGATGTTGCATCATGCTAACAGAGTTAACACCAGACACCAACGCCACATTGGAAGGATTTCACCTGCTGTGGGCGGACAGGATACAGGAGAGCAAGACTGAACTAACTGGTGAAGAAGACCAGCTCAGTCCTGGACCCTGTGGAGGTGGTGGCTGACAGGAGGATTATGGCCGAGCTGTCGTCTCTGATGGACATTTCTTTTCTATATATACTCTTGTTAAAATTCTTGTTCTGTACACCTTCTTGTTTGCTGCTGTAACTCATTGAATTTCCCCGTTGTGGGACGAATAAAGGAGGATCTTATCTTATCTTATCTTATGTTTATTACTGGACTACCAACAGCAGCTTTAAGGCAAAAGAAAAGTTCAACACAAAAATAAAGAGCATAAAGTGAAATAAAAAAAGGGTCTCACTCTGTCAGAATTCTTTCTGATGTGTTGTCAGACTTTTAGAAAAACAAGCAGAGAGCATCAGTGACAAAAACAGAGGATGTTTGTTGTTAGGCAGCGTTTGGCTCCAGGACTTTAATACATCCTTCACAGCCGGACATACAGCTGCCTCCTAACCTAAACCTTTCTGTAGCTTTGAGTCATTCAGACCCAAACACACAGTATTTAAATATATCTGTGAGAACAATGTAAGACTGCAGCTGACAGCAGGCCCAATCTGAAAGCATACGAGTGTGTTAAATCGTGTATTTCACAACATTAAAGAGCTCAGTGCATCGAGCTTCATGTCGAGTCTCTGCTCCACAGGGTCCGAGAGGAGAGCAGCCCCGAGGAGAGCCAGCAGTGTGGGGGCAGCTGCGTGGGCCGGCTGCCAGGGGCTCCGTGCCTCCACTCCAGCTTCATCATCCACAGTCTAGTGCCGTCTGCCCGCCTCACGCGGACAGTAATAAGAAAAGACGCCCCTGCCATCTGGCTCCCACCCAGCCGCCGCGCACGACAGTAAAAAGAGCACAAAACAGCCCCTTCCTCTCCCCGCCAGGCGCCAGCTCATCACGCCGTAATGGCTGCTAATAAAGGGGCCGCTCCTCTGTCACTTTAATGAATCGGCTCTGTCGTTTAGTGAATTATTACAGCTTGTTCTCACTTGTACCGAGCCGCTCTAAACGGGAGAGACAAGCCTGACGGTGCTGCGTGCCTGTAGTGATGGATGGACGAATTATATCATCGACAGTCCTTTAAAAAAGAATAAATAAGCCTTGGTGGAGCGGGGAGCGCGGTGGGACACCAGCAGAGGGAGGAACGTCTCTGCATGAGAGCTGGTTTTATACACAGTCCTCATACGTGTAATTATGTGTCCAACCACTAGGGGGAGCCACAGCACAGGAGCTGAGCAGAGGAGAGGTGTGAAGCTTTCATGTGACGTGGAAATGTGAGGATTTAACTTGTTTCATTATCAGAAGAATGTTTGAAAAGTGAGATTTGATTCTCTACAAACCTTTTTCCTGATCTTCTGAGCGTCGTAGCGAATCTGTGTGAACTCTTTCAGGCCGAAGGATCCTCCGACTACCAGCAACTGAAACATCCAGAGCACACGGGGTTAATCTGTGTTACACTGAGACATGTTAGTGATTAATCAGAGTCCTATTACTCCTCTAGAACTCTACGCTCCCGACATGCAGGCCTCTTCATCGTACCTAAAGTCTCTAAAAGTAGTATGGGAGGTAGAGCCTTCAGTTATCAGGCCCCTCTCCTTTGGAATCATCTACCAGTCAGGGTCCGGGAGGCAGACACCCTCTCTACTTTTAAGAGTAGGCTTCAAACTTTCCTTTTTGATAAAGCTTATAGTTAGAGCTGGATCAGGCTTGGACCAGGTCTTAGTTATGCTGCTATAGGCTTAGACTGACACACTGGGATCCTGTCTTTCCCTCTCTCCCCTCTCTCTGCCTGTCTCTCACTTTAACTCTTCCTGTCCCATTAAAGTTACTAACCATAGACCTTTCTGGAGTCCCTGAGCTCCCTTGTCCCGTAGGTTCCTCTGGATCTCTGCTGTAGATTCCTTTTTTGGGGTCTGTTATTCATCCTTTCTTTACTTCTTTCTTTCTTTCTTTCTTTCTTTTCTTTCCATCCTTCTTTATTTTCTGTCTTTCTTTACTTCTTTCTCTTTTTTATTCCTTCTTAATTTTTTCTTTCATTCCTTCCTTCTTTTTCTCTCTTTTACTCCTTTTTCCATTCATTCCTTATTTCTTTCTTTCGCTTTTATTCATTTTTCATTTATTTCCTTCTCTCTTTCTTTCCTTTTTCCTCCTTTATGTCGTCTTTTCTTATCCTGTCCTTTCCTTCTATCATTCCTTCACCATTTATTCTACTCTTTTACTTTCTTCTGGTCTCCCTCTCTTCTCTCTTTTCTTAGACCTTTCTGGAGTCCCTGAGCTCCCTTGTCTCGTAGGTTCCTCTGGATCTCTGCTGTAGATTCCTTTTTTGGGGTCTGTTATTCATCCTCTCTTTTCTTTCCTACTTTCCTTTTCATTCCTTCCTTCCTTCCTTCCTTCCAACTTTCTTTTATCCCTTTTTCCTTTAATTCCTTTCATTCATTCCTTCCTTCCTTCCTTCCTTCTCTTTCTTTCATTCCTTTTTTCTTTCATTCCTTCCTTCTTTCTTTCTTCTCTTTTTGTTCTTTCCATGTTTCTTCATCCTTTCCTTCTATCATTCCTTCACCATTTCTTCTCCTCTTTTTCTTTCTTCTGGTCTCCCTCTCTTCTCTCTTTTCTTAGACCTTTCTGGAGTCCCTGAGCTCCCTTGTCTCGTAGGTTCCTCTGGATCTCTGCTGCTGTGGACGTGGTCCAGACTCCAGCTGCTACAACTACTACTATCCGTCTCTCCACTATCATCTCTCTCTCTCTCTTCATCTCCCTCTATCCCTCTCTCCAACACGGTCTCAGCAGATGTGTGTCTAACATGAGTCTGGTCCTGCTGGAGGTTTCTGCCTGTTAAAGGAAGTTTGTCCTTGCCACTGTAACTTGCTAAATGCTGCAAAGTGCTCTGCTCATGGTGGATTAAGATGAGATCAGACGGAGTCCTGTCTGGAAGATGGGACTGGATCTGATCCGGTCTTGATGTTGGGTCTTTGTTGATAATAGAACATAGAGAAGTGTCTTGGGATACATTTGTTGTGATTTAGTGCTTTATAAATAAAGATTGATTGATTGAAACAGGATGACAGAGACTGGAGATGCTAACTGCTCTGTTTTAGTTGCTGAGTATATAAATTAAATATTAATAAGTGCAGAAACATTAACAGTAAACTGAACCTGACTATGACAGCAGAGTTATGTATTATCAAACTGCTAGCTAGCTAACAGAAGTGTAAGCTAACCTCGTCATCTCTTCTTCTAACATTAATATAAAAGTTACTCACGAGCATCGGGACTCCATATCTCACTGTCTTGTTCTTCTTCAGCGCCTTCAGGGTAAACATGACTCCAGTCTCCAGCTCCTAGTCCATTTTCCTGATTAGAAAACCGCTCAGGTCACAGCTGGGACAGCTTCCGGTACGGGTGCGTCGCGCTTAAGGGTCCGTACAGTTGTGTCGAAAGAGGAAACGTTCCGCCGCAGAAATTAGATATTAAAATGTGTTTTTAAAGCTTTGTTGAGTGAGAAAATTACATATAAAAGGTTTAAAATGTCACACAATACCGTCTTGTGTTGTTAAGGTTTATATTTTAACTGTGGAGCACAACTACACACACAGGCTGTCAGTTGTTTGACTCTCACAATCACTAATTTAACTTCCTGTGTTAATGTTTTGGCTTATTTTTCTCCGAACACACACTTTACATTGCTACCTAACATTTCCAGCCTCATTTAACATTTCAATTAATTTTCCTACCTCATTTTGTCCATTAATTCAGTCCACACACTGTTTGGTAGTTGATCCAGCGACATGTTGTCCCAGCACCAAGTGCGCATGTGCAACAAATGTATATTAAGCAGCTAAATTGTTCGATTTACCTTTAGGGGCGGAGCCAAGGCCTCACCACCTGGGTTAATTAGGCCACAGCTTTCTAATTAGCTGGTTTTTAAGAGGCTGTTTGCACATTACCGCCTCCTGCTGGATTGGAATTAAAACTCATGTATTGTAATGACCTCTGCAGATATTAGAGAAGTAAACAAGAGATTATCAGGGTGTCCAAACACTTTTGGGCAGCGATAGCATCAACAGTTTCTCAAGATTTCCATTCAGCATCAACATTTCAGTTTTTACAATGACCAAAAGTCTCAGAAATAACTATATCAATTGTAATTATTCTTCTTTACCCGGTCACAAGCTTCTTGATCTTTTTCTTTCCTATCTAGATCCTGTTCCAACTTTTTCGTAGACCTCATCCCTTGAATTTCCATCTCTTCTTTTACTTTGGACTGTCTGATGCAACTGCTTTTTGATTTCCTTCACAAAGCATGCCAAACCATTTCCCCTGAGACTTCTAGCTAAAAAAAATATTTACATAACTCTGTATACATTTTGTTTTTTTGGTTTGAGTGTATTAAATTTATATATTCTTAATTGTTGTTGTTATAAGTGTATTTACTTTATATATATATTGTAAATGTTGTCCTGTCTTCTGTATGCATGGTATGTTTTATCTTATTTAATGTGTCTTCACTTGATTTATATGTGCTGCTGTCTTCTACTTCCTGTATATGAACACCTTTACTCTTGAATAATTAATTAAATAAATTAAAAAAATTAAAAAGCATGCCAAAGTGGAATTTTTTCAGTTTTTATCAATAAAATAAAAGCTTGCACAAGATTTAAGAGAGAATAAATGCTTCGTCTAGGTTGTCTTTGATCATTTCTCATTTGAAATAGGTCAATTCTGCAAAAACTTCCTCTAAATATTGTTATCAATACTGGAATCTTGAATGTCGACACATGTTTTGAAATACAACAAACTTCAGGTCCTCATTTCCTCTTCATGCAGGAAGAATGTAACTTAAAGGAGCTTTAAGGCCAAGTTTCTGAGTGTAGGTTCTGCTCTTATGTGCCTTTTTTAAAGACATAAGGATGCATTCAGTGACATGATATAAAACACCTGCAGCAAACACAGGAGGAGGAGAAAGTATAGCAATTTTTCTTTATTACAATTTTTCGTCTCTTATTTTCAATCAGGTGAAGAAAAATACCTTTTTTTGTTCAGTATAATAAAATATGTTAACTTTATTCATTTTATGAAGAAAAACAATGACAACAAGAAAATAAAAACAGGAACAAACATTTTCTCTCTCCCTCTTTGTAAACCTGGAGAGCTGCTGCATTGCGTGGGAAGCAAATACAACGAAGACAGAGTGTGAGGGAGCGGGAGGCCGGAGAGGAGGAGGAGGAGGAGGAGGAGGAGGAGCAGGAGGAGGAGCAGGAGCAGGAGCAGGAGGAGCAGGAGGAGGACAAAAAGATAAGGCCAGAGACATACAAAAAATGAGCGTAGTAGGACAGAGTGTGGTGACGGGGCGGTCGGAGGACGTGGCGGTGATCAGAGCAGGTAGGCTGGTGGTCCCGGGTCAGGACGACTGACAGAGAGTTCAGAGGTCGCTCTCTCCGTACAGAGCGGTGGAGAACGACATGTAGTCGAGGGCTCCGGGCACGCCGTCCGGCCCGGTGTAGGGCGCCATGCGGGCCATGCAGTACTCCGCCTGGTCTGGAGGAAGCTCCCGACGCAGCTCCTCGGCTAAAATGTAGTTCTGTGGAAGATGAGGAGAATACATCAGATTAAAGGAGCAGAACTAAAGACAGAAATACTTAAACCAATCTAAAGAACAATGTTAACATTTATTATTACATCATATGTTATAACAACGGCGTCCACAAGGGGGCAGAACTCAAAGTCACTGAACGATCACTCAAGAGCTTAAGGATGCAGCTGCAGTCCAGTCCTCTGATCATTGATGTTAAATCAGAGACATAATTATTAACAGAGTTGGAAAGGGAGCAGAGTTCATGTGTGATGTGTCAAGCCTTAAACATGTTACATCCATTTGTAACATTTGTATATATCTTGAATTTGTAAATTTGCATAGTATCTTTATTTATCTATTTTATTTTGACTAATTTAAAATTGTTCTCGATTGTACTTATGTCTGGGTTTCTGCAACAACTGAGTGTCTCTGTTTTCTTTTTTATTCCTTCCTACTTTTATCTTTCATTCCTTCCTTCCTTATTTCTCTTTCTCCTTTCCTTTCATTCCTTCTCTCTTTTTTATTAATTTTTCCTTTCTTTCTTTCTTTCCATGTTTTTTCATCTTAGACCACTAGACCAGTGATTTTCAACCAGTGTGCCGTGGCACACTAGTGTGCCGTGACAGATCGTCAGGTGTGCCGTGGGACATTATCAAATTTCACTTAATTAGTCCAAAAAAATATTATTCATATACAGCAAATACAAGTGCCATGTAGTGTGTCTGTGCCTACAGTGTAGTGACTGGCAGAGTAATTAAATACTCGTCCATGTAATGACCTGCGCTACCTGCCCACTGGGTGGCAATAAAGAGCACTAATGACCTTGTTAATAGGCAATAGAATTAATGATGTACGTGAGGTGTATGTGACAAAACGTAGGCGTACAACAGCGATGGGTAAATATTCAAAAAGGAAAAAGGAAAACTCCAAACAGGGCCCTGGACAAAATTCTAACCCAGATGAAGAGTGTTATATGGGAGGTGGAAAAGGCAACTTTTATGAGAAAAAATTACAACAGTGACTGCAAGAGCTCTCAAAGCTAGCTACTTAGTAGTTGAACTCGTAGCCAAATCAAAAAAGGCACACACTGTGGCAGAGACATTAATACTACCTGCAAAAGCTATTGTAAATAAGATGCTTCGGCCTGACACAGTTAAATAAGTAGCCAAAGTCTCTCTCTCTCTCAGATAAATAGATTCATATATTGAGAGACTGAATGTGTCATTTTGTAACACTTCTGGTTGGTGGTGTGACTCAAGATTTTTATAATGTATGAAATGTGCCTTGGCTCAAAAAAGGTTGAAAAACACTGCACTAGACCACCAACACCCCATTCTTTTTTATTTAAAAAAAAAAAGAAAAAAAATTCTGTGTTTCTATTTCTATTTCCTTCTTGAAATTTTTGGGCATGCAAGAAACATTGTTGGGCTGCAGGAGCTGGGTAATAAATACAGAAAAACATCAAAAAAATTACAAAAAATAACAAAAAATATCTGAAAACAAACTAAATAAGAGTAAATTGTAAAAGCTGCAAAATAATATTAATTTTGTGGGTTTTATTGCAGAGATTTTGAGTTTTATTTTTCATTATTATGTGAGAAATATGTTCAGGGAAAATGTGGGATTTTTTTTCTTGTGAATCTAATACTTTTTAAAATTTTATTTAATTTTAAAATTATTTGTATTTTTCAAAAAGCATGTATAAATCACAGTATATTTTGAATCTAAAACTTTTACCTCAGAGAATATTTTAATATATTTTCCTGTAACTTTGATCACAAAAAATCAGACATTTTACTGACTTTTATGTCGTCTCTGATGGACATTTCTTTCCTATATATATTCTTGTTAAATTCTTGTTCTGTACACCTTCTTGTTTGCTGCTGTCAATCAATCAATCAATCAGACTTTATTTATAAAGCGCTTTTCATACAATGACATTGTAACACAAAGTGCTGTACAAGAAAAACAGCTTAAAATAGAATAAATTAAGATCCCAGCCCCAGCCCCGACCCCGAACCCACCCCATAATCCTAAGGCTAACAACACAATATGCAACAATAGTAATAAAAACACTAAAATAAATAAAATAAAAAATAAATAAATAAATAAAAATAAAAATAAAAATTTGCTGAACGAACTGAGGAAACGCTCTCATGTCATCTTAATGAGGAAACACTGGAGGTAAAATAAGATGTTAAAACTCAAAACAGGAAATTAAAATCACCAAAGTAAAATACATTTCTAAGATAATAAAAGACTAAAATATTAAACCATTAAAAGAAAATCAGATGTGAGACTTAAAATAAATAAATAAGTAGAATAAAAGTGACTAAATTTGAAATAGATAATAAATAAATAAATAGATAAAACTGTTAAGAATAAAAATAAAACTTAGTTAAAAGCTAGACTAAAAAGGTAGGTCTTGAGTTTGCCTTTAAAAATATTTATGCTCTGGGCAGCCCTCAGATCCTCAGGCAGGGTGTTCCACAGACGTGGGCCGTAATAATAAAAAGCTGCCTCCCCGTGGGTCTTAGTTTTTACTTTTGGTAACATTAAAAGTCCACTACCTGAAGACCTGCTGTAACTCCATGAATTTCCCCATTGCAGGATGAATAAAGGAGTATCTTATCTTGTATCTTATCTTATCTCTACAGGCTCTGAATTTATTTATTTATTTATGTGTTCATCTTTTCCCTACAATAATCCCTTCATGCTGCCTTATTGTCCAAACTTTGCTCGGTCTATGTCCCAAACTCCTTCTCTGCTTTATTCCAGTTTTTGATGACGACTTTAGAAACAGTCTCGTACCTTATCTCCCGCCAGCACTTTGAAGGACGCCATGACTTGGTCGGCCGTGTCCGTGTCGGCCGTCTCGCGGGACATGAAGTCAATGAAGGCCTGGAAGGTGACGATGCCCATCCGGTTTGGATCCACGATGCTCATGATGCGGGAGAACTCGTTCTCACCCTGAGGGCAACAGAGACTGTGATGCTCAACACACAGAGACTTTCTGCACACAGAGACCTGACTGATAACTTCTGGATGATCTTAGATACACAGGCATTAAAAGTGAATTAAATAAAGGTAACATTTATCCATTACCAGCTCCAGCTCGTCTCTTTAATCACACAAACAAACGTTCATACTTGAGGAGGGCTCATGGGTTTACCAGGTTGTAACCAACGGAGATAAGGCAGGTTTTGAAGTCTTCAGCATCCATGATTCCTGATCTCTTCTACAAGGTCAAACGAAACCAGGAGGAGGAGAGGAGGGAGGTGGAGCGGAGGGATAGAGGAGGAGAAACATCGGAAGAAGAATACAGGATGAACAAAGAGAGGAGAGTTAAGGAGGATAGCCGCAAAAATCCAGGATGTGGACGTTGCAAAGTGTGAAATCACACGGGGGGACGCAGAGGAGGAAGGATCAGAGTTAAAGGAGGGATCAGAGGGAGGACGGGGGGGAGGAGTACAAAAAGAACACAAAGAGAGAAGTTAAACTCTCGCAGCGCGGTGCGGCTACGACAGAGTACCTGTGCGTCGTTGGCGATATCGAAGCCCAGGCTGATCAGGCAGGCCTTGAACTCCTCGGCGCCCAGAGTGCCCGAGTGGTCCTGGGGGGGCGGGACGCCAGCGCCAGGCGAGGTGTCGGGGAGGGCCATGCAGCAACACATACAGCCGTGTCAGTGACGGGGGAGGGGGGTGAGGTGGTGGTGTAGGAGGTGGAGGTGGAGGTGGATGGAGGGGGTGCACCATGCACAAGGGGAGGAAGTGGAGGTGTGTGGGGGGGGGGGGGGGGGGAGTGATGGGAGGAGGGAGGGAGTCATGCAGGAGACAGAGAAGAGAGAACACAGTGCATATTGATTAGGGAGGTGAACACTCTGCTGGGTGAGGGCATTCAGAGGCGTTAATGTGCAGCCAGACTGCAGCGCCGTGTGCTCGGGGTTATTCATCGTCAACGCCACAGAGTACAGGAGGCACCAAAACTCCTCACACAAAATCACAAACAGGGACGCTTCTACCAAGACCTCACGCTGGATCCTGTCTGAGGTGGACTGTAGACTAAAGCATCAAATTAAAGTTAAATAAGAAATAACTCTTTTATTCTCTAAAGACAGATTTACCCTCAGATCAACACACCTCTCTGAAAGCCGTCCTCCTAATGAAACATGACAGAAAAGCCCAAGTCCAGGTCCACATTCGGATCCCGGCTCGCTCTGATTGTTCACCTGAGGTATTGATTAACGATAGGCCAGCTCTGGAAAAATGCATGAGCTAATGGAGGAGTCAGCAGGAGAGCCGGGGCGAGGAGGGGAACGGGGAGCTAAATAAAAACTCCTCCATAATTGGTGCTGTTCCTGACACATTGAGCCTCAGTGTAAACATGGAGCTGTGGAGGCGGGGGGAGGGGGGGCGGTTTTATAGAAACAGCCTTCAATGGAGAGAGGCTTTGTAGCCACCTATGGTATAAACTCAGATCCTCTCTCCTGTCCTCGTTCAGCTTACATTGACCTCACAGTGAAGTCATATTCACTTAAAGCTTCTTAAACTGACTTTATGAAGAACTTTAAAACACTGCAGTAACAGCTTCTGTGTCTCATACTTTTACAGAACATGTGCAATAAGTCTCATGAGGAACAAAGTATGTTAGTTGTTTCTTGGTATAAGCTTCTCCGTATGAATAAATGAATAAATCCAACTTCTCCTGAAACAACTGGACGCTACAACAATCCAAACAGCTGACTGTGACTGAGCAGAGCGCCTCCTACGCCGGCTCTCCTCTCCTCCTCCTGCTGCTGCTGCTGCTGCTGCTGCTTTGTGTCTGCACTGCGACTCGTTTCGAGTACTGACCCTGTCGAAGTGGTTGAAAGAAGCTCGGAACTCATTGAGCTGCTCCTGGCTGATGCCTTTGGCGTCTCGCGTCAAGATCTGGTTCTCGATTTCATTGATGGTGCGGGCGATGGTGGTGAGTAGCTGCTCCCAGCCCACACGGATGTGCTGCAGAGGAGAGAGAGAGGGAGGGAGGTTAGAGAGGCTGAGGATGAAGAATCATTAGTCTAGATTTCTCTCTGAACCATCAGGTAGCTTCACTCTGGAGATACAGCCAACACACGTTTAGATGACTCAACATATTTTGCACAAACAAATCATCAAATTTGGCCTCTGCAGATGAATTGTGTTCTCCTTTCTTCACCGACTGTCTTACAGAGAAGCTAATTCCAACACAAACACACACGCCCACACACTCACTCTGAAAACTGGTGAGCAGGATTTTAATAACAGGATTAATATGAGTTGTTTTGGGCAATGAGGATAACACTGAGCAGAAAGGGCGGTGAGAGTTTTCCAGATTTAATGTAACGTCTCTAAACGTTCTGCTACTCTACGCCTAACAACAACCACTACATTAAAATGCATACACCATCCTCTCTCCCAGCTGCTGTTTACCTCCATGGTGTAGTTGGTGTGCTTGTTGTCGAAGATGAGAGCTTCCTGAATGAGCTGGTGGTCTCCCTCCAGCTGGTCGATCTTTGGCTTGTAGTTGACGATGCTCTTCTCGTACTGGCGGAGGTGCGTCAGCTGATCCTCCAGGGTGCCGTGCATCTCGATGGAGATGCGCCCGATTTCCTGCAGCCGGACACACAAACACAAACACAGTTCATAACACCCTTTAAAATAACTTTACCCCTGAACTACGTGCGTTTGGACCGGTGGACTCAGGGTCTGAATTTAGTTCAGGGGTAGATAATCTCCCCCCTAAAAAGCCCCTGCTAGAGGGAGTAGTACTTTTCAAAGGTCCCGGGGCTTTCAGGGGGAAAGCAATGCTGAACGTGTCTGATTGGTAGATTAACCGCAGTGTTTTTATTCCTCCCTCCGTCCACAATAACATCACACACATCTGTGATTCTCTTGATTTCTCTTTCTTTCATTAGTTTTTATTTGTTCTATCTTTTTTGTATGTGTGTGTACTTTTCAAAAGAAGAAGCTGTGATTCTCTGGGTCAACTTTTTTGCCAACTTTTTTTTTTCATTTTGTTTTTGCCCCAAAGAAAATTGGAAAAATAAAATAAAAAATTTTTATTTACATTTTTTCTTCTAAATTTGAATTTTTACAAAAAAAAAATTCAAATTTTTTTTTTTTCAAAATTTTCTTTTTCAAAATTTTTATTTTCAAATTTTTTTTTACAAAATTTTTTTTTTTTCAAAATTTTCTTTTTCAAAATTTTTAATTTCAAATTTTTTTTTACAAATTCTTTTTTTATTTCAAATTTTTTTTTGTCAAATTTTTTTTGGTCAAATTTTTTTTTGTCAATTTTTTTTTGTCAAATTTTTAAAAAACCATTCACAGTCATTTTTTTTTCTCTTTATGTCATTAGTTTTAATTTGTTCTATCTTTTTTGTATGTGTGTGTACTTTTCAAAAGAAGAAGCTGGGATTCTCTTGATTTAGCAGCTTGTAACAGTAGTCTTCTCTCAGCCCACCATGAATGCGTCTCTCCTCCCGGTGTTCCGCTTTTAAAAGTGACCCTGTAAACTGGAGACCTTCAGCTGAACGTGTCAGTGTTTGTGGAGTTTACACAGCTGTTGAAACACAGAGGGAGTTCCTGGAAATGCAAACTAGTTTAGTTTTTATTAAGATTTCAAAATATCCTCATCAGATATTTAATGATGGTCTAAAGACGTTTATGAGGGATGCATCCGGCTGAGAGTCTCCAGTTAACAGGGTCGCCGTTTAGACCAAAACACCGGACGATCTCTGCGATCACGGCTTTTTGAGTTCAAAAGGATTTTAAAGCCGTGTTGAAACGTCTTTGCTACTCGCGCTTATCTCCTCTCACGTGTTGATTCAGTGAATCCATCTGTGATGAAATATAGCACCATCTAAAACAGACCAGCTGAGTCTCTTCATGCTAACAGGCTAACTGTTGTGTTGCTCATAATGATACCTGGCTGTCCGTCTGCTTCTATGGTGTCATCTGTGATGAATGGCATTCCTCTTTGTGTTACTGCCCTCTACTGGTCTGGTGGTGTAGTGCATTTACTTTTTTTTCTCCATACGTCACTGGCCTGATTTACACAATCTACCCGGGACTTCAGCCCGCGGTCGAAACGCAGACAACAATGGGGGCACAGGAACCTTTTAGATCAGGGGGCTAAAAGACCCCTGAATGCACCTAATGAGGATAATCTGATGCAGGTGTTTTATCTGTTCTTTATCTGACAGTGCAACTTTTTTCCTGGATACAATTCAAATCAAATCAAAGTGACTTTGTTATCCTCGGGTCAGTCTTCATGCTGTATTTGGTCTGTGCTGCTGAAGCCTACATGTACCAGCATGCATTGCGTTTCTGCAGCTTTGGGCTTATTAGTCACATTCCATAATTTTGCTCAGATTAATCCTGCTGCATATCCGGGTCTGCCAAAACACTGTAACTGTTACCGTAGTCTATATAATCCTCTCAGCTCGTGCTTTCTTTGTTTACAGAGTCGTTTGTTTACTCGTTTGTATTAGAAGTAAACGTAGAGACTACAAATCCCATGGAGTGACCGACTGCTGCAGAAAGAAAAGGTAGAAACTTGGAGGGATTTCTCTTTGGATCGTCAAACCCTGGAGTCATAAAGTTCCACTGCTCCAGTTTTAAATAGTGCATGACTTAGTTCACTGCTTTGAGACTGACCCCGACACGAAACCACACACAAACTGAATTACACCCTGCCGCCCTCGCCGGCCCGCTGGCCTCGCTCTGAACTTGTAACGTGGTCATTTGACGGCCGGCTCTCTGCACACACTGACCTCCATCTTGGTCTGGATCCAGGGTCCGATGACGTTGGCCTGGTTGGCAAACTGTCTGCGCAGACGCTCGTTGTTCTGCTGCCGGGCGTGCTCCTCGATCAGAGCCTGGTCACGCTGCGGCACCAGCTGCCTGACCTGCAGCCGGATGGAGAGAGGGGGGAGGAAACAGATGTGTGAGAGGAGGTAAAGACGGGGAGACGGTTGGCCTGACACCAAAATATCCAGGATTTATGACTTCACTTGAAAACCTCTGCAAAGTTAACTTTCCTTCCCATTTACAAAATAAAATATGGGCAGTTAAATACTTTCTACGATAAAGGTTCTCCTAGATCTTAAACCCTGACCCGGGCTCATGTCCTCACCTTGTCCCACTTGCCGTTGATCTCCTGTGGGTTGATGGCGGTGTACGGGTTGGTGCCGGCCATGTTCACATGATAAGTCTGCACAATCTTGGCGATCTCGTTGTGGATGCCGAGGATGGCCTGGCGCTCTTTGTCGGCCTCGGGCAGCGTGGCTTTGAACTGCTCGTGGGCTGTGCTTAATCCCTGAGACACCAAACACAGACAATGAAAACCCAGTCCACAAAGACAACATCAGATAGAGAACTTAGTCTCTGGTCTCAGATATTAAATACACCAGTCCCCTGTTTTGAAGCTGATGGTTGGCTGGTCCCATATTGGAAATGCTGAACTCCACCTAACATGGTCCAAGCTCCCAGTGCTCACCTGGATCTCCTCGATGGTGTGGACGATGAACGTGTCCTGCAGGTCCTCCATGGCGCCCTCCATCCAGTTGTTGAACGGAGCCGCTCTTTTGGCAAACTCAAGGTACAGTTGGTCGATAGTTTCCAGAAGCTTCTCGGTTCTCTGTGGAGGGAAAATGAGACATTAAGCATGAATTAAATGAGTCCTGATCCCTAGGAAATAAAGCACCTAGCAGCTGTGAAAGTCAAGTGTTAAATATGAAAGTGAAGGCTGAGTTTGTGTGGATTTTGGCGCCCCCTGTGGACAAAGCATGTAGTGTAGGTGATCTTAAAAAGTCTGGATCTGGATCAGGTGGATTCAATCCAGTCTCTCTTTAAAAAAACAGGATGGAAGTCAACTTGATTATTAAACCTGGAAAGTAAAAAAGACAATTTTCATTCCAGATTATTATTTTTCAGAATAAAATACAGATTTAACAAAATAAAATGCCTTCCTTCAAATTAAAGTTATGTTGAAGTTACTAAATAAAACTGTTCTTGTTTCAGAATTCAGAGAGGCTCCTTTCTGTACTCTTTATAAAAGAGCAGGAACAAAGAGAAGGATAAAAAAGGAACATCATTTTAAAAATGGAGGATTTTCCACGACACCAGGAGAGCTGAAAACTCCTCTGAGCCTCTCTCTGTGAATAAAAACCTCCTCCATGTCTGCTTTATATTTCTGCTTTAACAGCAACAAGAACAGGAAGGGACTGAAAAACAGGGATAAAGTCAGCGACCGCAGAGATTAGAAACCGGACTCTTCATTAACCGGCTCTAATTCTCTCTCAGAGTTTCTCTCTCACCTGCAGAGCCTCGCTGCGTTTCTGGGTCAGAGCTCCCAGAGCGTCCCACTGGTCACAGATCCGCTGGCAGCGAGCGTTCACACTCGGGGAGTCGTAGTAGTCCAGCTCACTGGAGCAAAAACAGACGATGGAACACGACAGTCATTCTACAGCTTTGATCCTTTTTAGTTCTTTTATCACATTCTATTTATTTGATCTCTATGAACTGTTCTGATCTCTTTGAATCATCTTAAATCTTTGGCCCTCTTGGTCTCAGTTCTTGTGTTACCTGGGTTCCCCTGCTGTTGGGTTCTATGATGTTTTGGTTATACATTATTTGAGATTTTTAGTGTTTGGGTTCTTACTTCTTTTAAAAGGTGCTTTAAAAATATAGTTTTTTTATTCTAGTTTCTAGAACTGGCTATTTCAATAGTCTTTATTACACATGTGTTGACGGACAAATGTCTGAGCTTCCAAGAGGTCCCTAAACACACCATGGAAGTCTCACTAAAAAGTAGTAATACATGTGTTTAATTTAGTGTGTTTCACATAGTGTTCTTTTTGCAACATATTTGACTTTGTAGAAGTATAAATAAAATATCTAAAAAACAATAATAATAATAATGAGAATAATAATGGCCTTTCATAGATTTATGTTCAGTTTTCTTGTGTTTTATATTGAATATCTGCAAAATTAAGAACACTGCAGCTCAATATACTGAAGGCTTGTAGTTAAAATAAGGGAGTAAGAGAAAATAGCAGCTTTAAAGTGTCAAAATCTGAGCAGAAAACAACAAAAAGTCCAGCTCCTGCAGATAAAACATCCTCTTATTAATCATGGGGAAAAGAGAAAGACAGCAGTGACGCCTGAATGTGATTTTTAGCTGAATTGTATTCATTGTTTTTGCAAAGCGGCTCATTTCTCTGAGATTGGGAGACTTTATGTGTTTAATTCAGAATAAAAAAAGGCCGACATGTATTTAGATATCCTGCTAGCTGTCTCGTTTCTTCTCATGCTAAACCTTAATCCATCCCTTTCCCATCAGCCCCGGCTCGTGTTCATGCGTTCTTACTTTAACTCCTGTGCGATGGCGGCGATCTGCTCCACGCGGTCCTGATGCGCGGCCAGATCGCTCTCGAAGGCCTCGTGTTTCTTCAGCAGGGCCTTGATCTCCGACAGAGAGGCCGTCTCGTAGTCGCTCTTCTGCAGCATTTCCTCCTTACCTGCAGGGGGAGACAGAGAGAACGTCTTAGAGGAGGGTAAGTCCATAAAATGGATTTCAAACGTTAGAGTTTCGATACAAAGGAGGACACGCATCTTTGTTTTTAAAGATCTGAACTAACAGAAACTCCTGCGTTCCCTCTAACGACCAGCAGAGGGCGATCAGTGTCTCAGTACCTTCAGTCCAGGCTTCGTGGATCGCTGCTTTCTGGCGAAACTTCTCTGCCAGGTGATCGAGTCTTTCCAGCCTGCGGATCTCATTGAGGAGCCACTCTTCATAACCTTTCTCTGCTCCCTCCAGGTTCCCCCACGCGTTGTTTATATCCTGAGCGAGGAAAGAGAATAAGTGAGAGTTTTAAAACTGGACTCTGCAGGAAGAAGATCTCCAAATGTTGCCTGCAGGA
Organism: Notolabrus celidotus; assembly: GCF_009762535.1. Lineage (NCBI taxonomy): Eukaryota > Metazoa > Chordata > Actinopteri > Labriformes > Labridae > Notolabrus > Notolabrus celidotus. Next base: position 27,996,013 of record NC_048293.1, read on the forward strand.
GGTTGAATATTAAAATCCACTGACATCTTCCAAGCAGCAGAAGTTTTAGCTGGAACTCAAACTTTCAGAAGTCTTGGTGTGCAAGTTTCTACTCTCTGGACTCACCGAGACCATCTTCCCCTCGGAGGGCATGAAGGCGGGCCGGTTGCTGAGCCTGAGTTTGGTCTGCAGCGTGTTGAAGTTGATCTCCAGCTGACACTTCTCCTGGACTTTGGGCGGCTTGTGGAGGCGGCGGTAGTCTCTGAAGTCCTCCAGCTTCTGCTGCATGGCCTGCATGGTGTTCTCGGGCAGGCGGTTCTCCAGCCAGGGGATGGTGCGGCGGATCCACTCCAACAGCTGAGGTGTGGGCGAGCGTGTGTGTGTGTGTGTGTGTGTGTGTGGAGGGGTGAGAATGAGAGGAGGAGGATGGAGGATGGAGGAGAAATTGAGAGGAGAGGTGAAGGAGAATCATGCACATAAGAGTGAGATAGAGGAATAATGGAGGTGTAGTTTGTGTCATAAATGTGATGTGGGACAAAAGAGGATACAGATTAAGATCATGGATTCGTTAGGTGTCTTATATGTCGAATTCCTGCAATTAAATGCATCTATATGTCTGATTTTAAGGATCTAAAGTGTGTTTTATCTCATTTCGTGCAGAAAAAGCTGCTGAAGCAGGATTTATTTCCCCTAAATGCAAATGTTAGAGCTTTAAAGAGTCTGTCTGCAGCAGAGAGACGTGCTTTTTAAGTCTTTGCTGCTTATTTTCCATTTTCTACTGACGTGAACCGTGAGACTATCTCTGAAACAGTTAGTCTGTAAAGAGCTAAAACAGCAAAAACACAGCTTTAAATAAATGATTATTTTGCACTGAAGCCTTAAACTCCTCCCTGTCGTGGTTCTAACCCTGCACCTGCACCGAGCACAAACACCCCGAGGGGTTAGGAGGTGAGGGAGCAGGTAATAAGGGAGCTCAGGGAGACAGGGGGGGAGTAAAGGAGGTGCAGGATTAGTGTCGGAGAATCGGGGTGTGCTCACATCACTGGCCAGCTTCTCATAGTCCTCCATCAGCTGCTCGTTCTCTTGGTTGACAGCCAGCACTTTGCAGATCCTGTTGGCTGCCGTCTCTGCCTGCAAGACGAGGGTGAGGGAGAGAGAGTGAGACCTGGACTCTGCTGAGACCTTCAGTAAGAAACATCCAGACTAAAGTCTTAATGTAAACATTTAAATCAGGAAGGCTGAATGTTTGACGCAGGATTTCCTAAGTGGGTCATTTAGTGGATGAAGTTGTGGATCAGTTTTATCAGCTTCTATAAGATGTGTTTCTTTGTTTAACTGTGCTCAGGTTATTAATCTGACTCCAACAGGAAGCACTCTGGAGAGTGTCAGCCTTTAAAGGACACGTCGTATTGTACCTGTCGTCAGGTGTCGGGGCACCTTTCTGTCTGCAGCAGTGTCTTTTTATAGACCGGCAGAGTACAGGGAGTTATTTCAGCCTCTAAACCCACATACACACAGAGCCCGGCTGCTGTGAGAGCTAAAACATCAAGTCCAGGGGGGATAAAACCAGGCTCATCTAGTACACCTGGACACGCCAAGTCAGAGATGCATGAGCAGAGGAAGAGTTTCCAGGACTTAAAGGTGGTCGGTTTATCCAGAGAGGAGGTCAGAGAAGCTCCATAAAGAGAGCAGAAAGGAGGAGGAGAGAGAGAAATTTAAGCAGCATGCACAAAGTCTGGAGGATTGTGACTTTAATATGATCTCTGTTTGTTGGGTCAAGACTAAGAGAGTAAGTCTACCTCTGCAGGGATCCTCTCATAATGTTCTCAGACGACTGATTAAGATAGAGGTAGACAACCAAGTCCTGTGATCTCATCCAAACACAATCTATCTCTGTGGAGATTATTTCTGTAAAGTCAAACACTCTCATATACAAATCTGAGCCTGTTAGAAACAAAAGCTAGCCCCTGATTTGAGAAGATGTACTTTGTTCAGAAACGTGTGCCCTGCAGAAATCACACTGCAGCCATCACAGCCTGTCCCACGGCTGCAGGCTGAACCAATCAACTCGAACAATTCCAAACTTTTTGTACCTTATAGTCACTTTAATAGAACGAGGCTGAGCTTTTAAATACAGGAATAATCCTTTAAAGTTAAACTTGAATTATAAGGCGATAGTGGAGGTAACTCATGATGAGATATGATACTCAATACATGGCCTATGATATCAGTAGTGAAGTGATATATCACGAGATCTGAAGATAACTGAAGAATGCAAAGTGACAAATTAAGACAAATAGAGCAACAAGGAGTCACATTGGAAGAGAATTTAGAACTATTTCTTTAATTTTATTTATGTTTTTTTTTTTTTTACTATTTACTTTATTTTATTGTGTACTATTTTTTCTAATTAATTGTATAGTATTTATTTTTTATCTTATCATGTTCTTTTTATTTTATATTAATTTTATACTATTCATTTTGTATCTTATTTTATTTATTTATATTTTTTATTTTATTTATTTATATTTTTTATTTTATTTATTTATATTTTTTATTTTATTTATTTATATTTTTTATTTTATTTATTTATATTTTTTATTTTATTTATTTATATTTTTTATTTTATTTATTTATATTTTTTATTTTATTTATTTATATTTTTTATTTTATTTATTTATTTTATTTATTTATATTTTTTATTACACATATTAATATAGATTTTTTTATTCTTTTAAATAATTTCACTTTTTTCTTTCAGGGAGAATGTGAAAATGTTATATGTTCAAAAATGAATCAAAACAAAAATAAAATAAATTAGTTTGAGGCTGAGGTAGAGGAACAACTCCAAACCTTGTGTTGATAAAAAATTTCTGTTTGAGTGAACAGGGTCTTTGTCTTTGAGGAGAATGATGTAAAATCTGTTTTGGTTTTAAAAGAAGTTTCTAAATCTTAAACTTAAAGGTCTGTAACTGTGAAGATGATGATCTTACACATCTGATCATGACAGAGGTAAACAAGCAACCCCTGTGATCTGCAAGTTTAAATGAGAAGTAATACAAGAACCTTTAGTTGATGTGCTTTAGGCGCCTTTTTTACATCATGGTTCAGCTGTTAGAGCAACATTAGAGTAAGTAAATAAAGAACAGCGGTAGAGCAGCGACTCCCATGTGTTGTTTTAGTGAAAGGAGTCTCTTCAGACGATGATTTAACGTCTGTAAGATGTGCAGATATTTGACGTATTCAGCAGGAAGTTTTAAAGGAACAAAGTTTTGAAGGTGCCTCAGATGATCAGCGTGTTTCTGTCATAAATCAGCAGCGTTATGGATTCCTCTCTAAAAAGCTTCTTAGGAAATTAATCGAGCTAAAAGGAAACCTCACATCAGTGTCCTCCTCAGGGAGCACATTTCATAGAGGCTGACGTCTCACACACAGGAGCTCCTCTCATCAGGAGAGATCACGGCGGGGAAACTTGGCTCGGTCTGAGACATGCTCCGGGGGTTCGACAGCAGCAGCAGCAGCAGAGCGGCCTTAAAAGGAGAGCCGGGATGTGCAGGTCGTGCTTCTGACAGCAAACGTTTGCACGCTGAACGTCCTGGCAGCTGGAGGCCTCTCTTATGGATTACTCTGTCCTGACAGCAGAGGTAACAGGCTGAGGATGCTGGGAGGAAAGATGGAGTCAGAAACCATCTCAGTTGATCTACGACACCGTCACGAGCCTCACCGCCGTTTAATCCTCTCATCTATTATCGTTATGATCTAATCTCAGAGCTCCTAATGACGGTTCAGAAACACAGAGTGTGTTTTAATGAGACTTACAGCAACTTTCAAGGTCTTTCCACCGTCGTAGACTTCTGTTTGCAGATAAATTAAAGGGTTATTCTGCTGTTTTTAATACCTAAGCTCTTTGTTTACTATATTTTAGGGTATTAATAACTTGTAAGAGCATCAACATGACAGAAAGGATCTCTGTAGAGATGAACCTTTATGGTAAATGTACAATCCTTGTTTTTAAAACTGAAAACAGTGAATATGCACATAAATTACCATGTGATACATCACCGTCCTGACTCACACAATAAAAAGGCCAAATATCAAAACCTTAGTTCTAACTCCTTGCTAATAATATTAAAGGTATAGTAAGTGTTTTTTAAAGCAGGGTTATTTGAGGTCAAAAGCAAGTGTATGAGCCACAGAGGATCCCTGTCAACTTCATTACCTGGCTGCTCTAGGTGTGGTCAGCTGTACCATGAAATTTGGCAAATTTTAAGAAACTCCAACTCAATTTGGACATTTTTTAACGCTTTAATTTGTAAAAAAGCCCTTTAAATTTTGCAAATGCAACAAAAATGTGCACTCCTGCCTTCAGCCCCAAACTATCTCTGATCAAAGAATGTTGACTCAAATAAAATGTTTGTTTTTGTCACTTTTAGGCTCTGATTTCTACTTTAAGAGTCTTATAACATTAAGGAAATGATCCTTATAGTTAAAGACTCTTTGCAAGAGATTCAGACACTATTGTCAGACCAAAACCAGCTGTAACATCGCTCCCCTCAAAGCCACAAGTCTAGATTTACAGAATCATGGGAACTAGTGATCTACACCTGTCTTTAAAGGCTTTTCTGTTTTTTATTTTTCTGTTTATTTATTATTTAATCTACTCATTTTATTTAATATATGAACATGTGCTTATGTGTGCAGAAATATGCTTAAGTGTGTATCAGTATGTGTAGTATATTTTTCTCTCCTTGTTGTTAGAGTAGTTGTTATGTTCACACTGTTTCTTGCTGTAAATAATGTGTCAATTTTATATTTTTGTCTGTTTGATTTGGGATTATTTTTAATTATTTTTGCCTTTTTTAAAATTTAATTAATTTAATTATTTTTGGATTATATATTTTTATTTTGTTTTGTCTTTTTATTTATATTCCCCTGTTTAATTTATAATTTATTTACCTTTTTTTTCATTTCATCTCATTTGGTTTTTGATTTCTTTCTTATTATATTGAAATTATTTGTGTCTTAATTTGATTGTTTGTTAAAGAAAACACATCTCAAATCAGAACAACAACAAAATAAAAACTTAGATTTGTTTTTTTTTTAAAGGTTCAATCCAGTATAACTTAAAGAGACTCTAATGTTCATCTCAGACATCACCAGACTTTATTCTTTCAGTTTATGTGCTTTAAAGTTTGAACATTGTTCTCTGAGAGTCTGAGTGTTAAAATACTCATCCCCTCGTTATCAGCTCTCATTCAGCAGCGTATTGATCTCTGATAACGCTCCCTGGCTCTTACACTCTCAGGAGAACACATCACGCCAACGTCACCACAAATCCACTCAGGATCACCGTGGAGAATAATGGACTTATCACACACACAGGAAACAAGCAGCTGTACTTATAATCTTTGTTTGGATCCACCTCTTAATGAGGAGCAGGAGTCCTTCAGCTCAGAGTCTCTGTACATGGGGCGCATGCTTTAATCCTGGAGCCCGGTCATTTCATCATTTCTTCCTTAATTAAAGTGAAATAACTTTCATCTCTCCACCTTTAATAAAGCAGCCAAATGAAGGTGTAATGTGTCGCCTGATATTGTGAGTGTGTGTTTCAAACTGTGTTGTAGAGACAAATGATGGCGTCCTTTTGTAAGCAGCCAAACAATAGCTGTTGGCAACAAACCAGTGAGGCTGATTCCTCGCTCTCTGCCAGCCGCTCTGGCAGGTATCCGCTTACTGTTCAGAGTTTCTCTCTTTTGTTTGGTCGGGTTTGTTTCTCACCTTCTGCTTGCCTGAGAACGCGTGGTAGTAACACGACACATAAGTCATGACAGCCTTCTCATCTGGCCTCAAGGTGCTAATGATATCTGCCCAGGGAACAAACAGAGGAAGAGGAGAGAGGACAGAGAAGAGAAGAGAAAAATGCACAAGAGTAAAAGAGTGCAGAGACAAAAGGGGCCAGCAGGGGGCGTAATCACAAGAGGAGGCAACAGTAGGGGGGGCACAAGGAATCTCCAGGCTGCCTGCAGGTCGAGTCCAAGGTGGTTTGTTTGGATGTGGAGTTTTAGATCCTGGAAGTGGAGTGATGGAGTGACGGAGTGTGGAGGAGTTCATTCTTTAAATGTTTCAGATTTAAAAAATACCAGACTGCCCCTTTAAGAGCTAACAAGTCACTGAACATTCATCTGCTGCTGTGAAGAACTTCATCTGAATATTTGTCCTTTTTCATCCAATATTTTATCATAATTATAATAATAATAATAATAATAATAATAATAATAATAATAATTTAGATCATAATAATTATTTGTATTACATATTCTACAACAATAATAATAATAATAATAATAATAATAGTAATAAATAAATTAATTAATTAATTAATACATGAATAAATTAATTCAATAATGACAAAATAATAATAATAATGATTTATATCCTATATTCTGGGTGGAAAAAAATCTATTTGGATTTTTTTTCTATGTATGTATAAAGTGAAAATATTAAACAAATTATAACAGCATTTTATCCCTAATAAAATATATATTTTTGCCACTACAGTCTCACAAAGATGTCTGTAATACCTTTTTCATAGCTGAATAAATGTAATATTTAAAAAAAAATTTAAAGCTCCTGGGAGGAGATTTTAGCTGCTTATGAAACAGGCAGAAATTAATACTAATATCTAATTATGACTTTAAAAAGCAACTAAGGTATCAAAAAAAGTGGTGAATTATATCCCTGTTATCTTAATATCTGAAACTGCTGCGGCAGGGTAGGTGTCAGGTACAGAGACCCTATAAAAGAACGATACCCTATAAAATAGCCTTTCTTACATTTTCCATGGCATGAATTCACACAGTGCTTAATGTGACTGCTGAAAGACCCCAGGATGAGGTGCTGCTTTGTCCACAGGGGGCGCCAAAACCCACACAAACAAAGTTCCTCACAGGAGCTTTAAGTTATAATGGGTATATGCAGTGTTAGGTTTTATTAACACCCAAAAGAAAGGAAAAACTTTTCTTAAATCAAACTTTAATATGTTTATATCATGTTTTATGCATGAATGTTAAATAAGGAAATAATTAAATAAAGTTTTCTTGTATGAAGTCGAGCAATAAGAGGATTCCGGCTCTTCATCAGCTACCCTGAGGACTGCTTAGACTTTAATATCTTTGTTTCTTAGTATGTTAATATGATCTACCTCTGGATCTCTGTTGTTTTAAAGCACACTATTCCCCGAGTCCTGAGTCTGTTTTGCTCGTCTTTCTTCATAAACAGAAAAGAGAGACCTGAAGGTCCAGACTCTGTGATGCAGACTCTGGAAGGCAGGATGAGTTCTCCAGCTTTGGATCTCCCTCTACTTGTGTGTTTTATCTCCAGTCTCATCTCACACCTCTCAGATCTCTGATGCAATCCAGAGTCCAGCTGTGGTTTTTCTGCTCTGAGCGCCGCAGACCCCCCTCTCTCTCCCCCTCTCTCGCCCCTCTCTCTCTCCCCTCTCTCCCCCCTCTCTCTCCCCCCTCTTCTTCAGATATAAACACAGACATTTTTGATCAGAGTTGCTTAAACACAGCTGTGTTGAAGCGCTCGCTCGGCTGCCGGGGCCTCTCAGCTGAACCTGGCTCTCTTTTCATTTCTGCTTTGTGACGCTCTGATTCTCCCCGACTGAGAGAAATCACTGCACGCCTAAAGAGTTCCTGCTGTGCTTAACGACATCTATTAAACTCAGAATGATTCATTATCCTTCAGAGACGGTCTGACACAACACCAGGAAGTATGAAATCCTTTAAATCTAGATGAATTCCTTTTATTTTTAAACCTCGGCGCTGGTTCAACATATGTTAGAGTCTGTATGAAGGTTTATGTTGCAGCTATCACAGCCTGTTTTTGTAAATATCACTCATTCAGTCCTCAAAAAGAAATAATAAAAAGGATCTAGGTTTAAAAACACTCAAACTTCTTGATGTTGGACGCTTGTTTTTGATTTGTAGTCGTTTTAAACTCTCATGAAGCTGCTGCTCTGATCGTAACCATCAATTGAAATGATGCGTCGCCTCATAACACTAAACTTCAGGCTGATTAGTTCCTCTCCATCAGCTTCATTTATCAGACTAAAGGCGCGTTTCAACCGGAGGAACTTTACCCCTGAACTACGTGCATTTCGACCGGTGGACCCAGGGTCTAAATTTAGTTCAGGGGTAGATAATCTCCCCCCTAAAAAGCCCCTGCTAGGGGGGTAGTACTTTTCAAAGGTCCCGGGACTTTAGGGGGGGCGGGGCCTGCAATGCTGAACGTGTCTGATTGGTAGATTAACCTCAGTGCTTTTATTCCTCCCTCCGTCCACAATAACATCACACACATCTGTGATTCTCTTGATTTCTCTTTCTTTTATTAGTTTTTATTTGTTCTATCTTTTTTGTATGTGTGTGTACTTTTCAAAAGAAGAAGCTGTGATTCTCTGGGTCAACTTTTTTGCCAACTTTTTTTTTTCATTTTGTTTTTGCCAAAAAAAAAATTGAAAAAGAAAATCTACTTTTTCTTTCAAATTTTTTTTTCAAATTTTTAATTTTTCCCCCAAAAAAAAATTCAAAATTTTTTTTTCAAAAAAAATTTTTTTCCAAGTTTTTTGTTCAATTTTCTTTTTCAAATTTTCTTTTGTCAAAATTGTTTTTTTCAAAAAAAAATTTTTGTAAATTTTTTTGTCAAATTTTTACCAAAAACCATTCACAGTCATTTTTTTTTCTCTTTCTTTCATTAGTTTTTATGTGTTCTATCTTTTTTGTATGTGTGTGTACTTTTCAAAAGAAGAAGCTGTGATTCTCTTGATTTAGCAGCTTGTAACAGTAGTCTTCTCTCAGCCCACCGTGAATGCGTCTCTCCTCCCGGTGTTCCGCTTTTAAAAGTGACCCTGTAAACTGGAGACCTTCAGCTGAACGTGTCAGTGTTTGTGGAGTTTACACAGCTGTTGAAACACAGAGGGAGTTCCTGGGAATGCAAACTAGTTTAGTTTTTATTAAGATTTCAAAATATCCTCATCAGATATTTAATGATGGTCTAAAGACGTTTATGAGGGATGCATCCGGCAGGGTCGCCGTTTAAACCAAAACACCGTCCGATCTCTGCGATCACGGTTTTTTGAGTTCAAAAGGATTTTAAAGCCGTGTTGAAACGTCTTTGCTACTCGCGCTTATCTCCTCTCACGTGTTGATTCAGTGAATCCATCTGTGATGAAATATAGCACCATCTAAAACAGACCAGCTGAGTCTCTTCATGCTAACAGGCTAACTGTTGTGTTGCTCAGAATGATACCTGCCTGTCCGTCTGCTTCTATGGTGTCATCTGTGATGAATGGCATTCCTCTTTGTGTTACTGCCCTCTACTGGTCTGGTGGTGTAGTGCAGTTACTTTTTTTTCTCCATACGTCACTGGCCTGATTTACACAATCTACCCGGGACTTCAGCCCGCGGTCGAAACGCAGACAACAATGGGGGCACAGGAACCTTTTAGTTCAGGGGAAAGTAGTTCTGGGGGCTAAAGGGCCCCTGAACTCTTGGTCCAAATGCACCCTAACTCCTCCACACCTCCCACTCCGCTCTGCAGAACTAAAACCCACTCAGGACCGATATGTGTGTTTGGACCAGGACGACCAGGCAGACTGGAGATGCTCTTGTGCTCATCGCCTCTAAGAACAGACAGTAGTCATCCCATCATGCATTTGGTGCTTTGAACCATGCGGAAAGTGAAGGAGAGCGACCCCGGTGGGGGGGCGCGGTGCACTGCAGAGAGAAGGGAGCTGTTAGGAGAAACACAGAGGAGGAAGAGGAGGAGGAGGAGGAAGAGGAGGAGGAGGGAGACGCTGCATCCAGGATACCTTCTGGGCGCCGGAGAAGGCGTGGTAGAAGCTAGAGACGTAGGTCATGATGGCCTTCTCATCCGGACGGGCAGTGCCCACAATGTCTGCAGGAGAGAGGAGGTTTAAGGGAGGGAGGGAGGGAGGGAGGGGGGTGTTAAACAGAGAGCAGGTCAATACAAGAAACATGGATGTGTCAGCGTCCAGATGTTCTCATCGAGGAGTCTCAACACATTTTATATCTTTACACCAACAACAAAACAAAGCCGGCTCAGACTACAGAGATACCTTTACCTGAGTCTGGTTTATCCTCCTCATCATCAGAGGAACAGACAGGGTCGGACCAGAGGGAGGGGTTCAAGATCGAGTCTTTACGCCAAAGGGTTCAGATTAAAGATGGAAGCAGGTTTCTCCAAATGACAAAATGACTGTGTATGAAACCTAATCTTGCTGTCTTTACCTGGAGCTCCAGATTGTTCAAAACTCTTTAAGTAGGGCTGTGAAGACTTTGATTTATAACAATCAGAGTCCTGCTTTCTCCCCAGAGTTTTACTCAGCCTTCTTTTTTTAAAACAAAGACAAAGGCCAAACTTTCAGGGCGGAGAAAAGAGGGCAAAGAGGGAACTCATCTGAAGGCACGTGGGCCCAGGTTTTAGCCAGACCAACTCCTCTCCATTACCCCTCCTCTAAATAGGGTACCAGGGGCACGAGGCTCAAACTGCCTAGGGCCAGGATGAAGCCCAGGATGGAGGCTCTTTGGTGGTAGATTCAAAGTCCACATCTCCAGAGAGTTATACAGTCCCAAATGTTCCTTGTTGAAGTACCTTTCCTCCAGATCTAATCCAGTCTGATCAGAAGACTTTTCAAGTACTGGGTCCTTAACTTCTCACAGACTCACTGTAAGCATCCTGATTATTTCAAACATGCTTCATATTTAAGATTTAAAACCTGGATGATAAGATAAGCATCATTTAACTCCTGCAGGAGAATATGTGACTTCCTGTAGTCTGATCCTCAGTGAGCTGATCACCGACCTGAGGATGAAGACTTGAAGCTACTTGTAGAGTGAGAGACGTGTACTTATATTTAATAGAGTGTGACTCACAGCGTCTGCATGACAGCATGATGCCAAAATATAATCTCTCTGAGGACTGAAACAGTCGCACTGAGACGACTCTGTAGAGCGGGATACTTGATTCTGATTGGTTAAACCCCAATAACAGTGGGGATGAATTCATTCCCCCTCTGCCTGTTGACACTGTGGTAAAAACATGAGGACCCTTTGACTTCCTGTCGAGGCGTCCTGTGCGAGCAGGTAAAGTAACATCAGGAGGAATGTGAGGAATGTGCTCTGCCCTTTGCACACCTGGGGAATCGCTGCAGGAGGACAGGCAGGGCGGGGCGGTCTGATTGAAGGTTTTAGAGGAGGTATAGAATCAGAGTGGTGAAGTGAAGACCCCGTCTGTGACCTGAAAGAACATCATTAGACTCTCCTGATCTACAGTTTCCCTCTCTCCCCCCTCGCTCACCTTCTGCGTCCAACATCTTGGGGATGTCCAGGTATTTCTCCGCCACGTCGAAGGCTGTGTTCAGGTTGGTCATCGGGTCGTCCTGTGGAGGGCAGACAGAACATCAACACCTCCTCACTGAAAGCTGCTGTTATATCTTTGTGGTTGATCACAGTTTAACCAGCTTATGAACTTTTAACAGTGTTAGTATAAACAGGAAGTGTACTGGAGGTCATCTATTCATATTTAAAGGATGTTTAAAATTAAAGTTTACACAGCTCCGTCTCATTAAACTGTTCCAGGTGAATTCAGACATCTCATCTTTTTAACCCTTTTTAACCCCCTCTATCTACTCCCCACATTTCCTGTGTCTCTTCAGCTGTCCTATAAAATAAAGGCAAAAAAGCCCAAAAATGTAACTTTAAATACAAAAAAAGACCTAGATCACCTTTGGGGGCGCCAGACTCTCCTGAATTTATTTTGAATATGCCGAATGAGACAAATGTGGCATCAATGGAAAGCTGAGAATGTCTGCTGTAACTGAGTTTTTAAAGCTTGTTGATAGGATTAGTGGTTCATAAGTTATCAAACATTTAAGAACAAGTAGCCGCCAGCAGCTGTCCAGGTCTTTAAGGGTTAACGGCAGGTGAAAACAGACGTTTGTCAAACGTCTCGTAACGTTCACTGACCTTGCGAAGTTTCCCGTAGTCGATGAGCTCCGGACGATGTCGATGAATGAGCGCACAGAAACCCAAACCGTCCTTCCAGCTGGAAGAGAAGAAACCACAGACTGTGTAAATAATGGACGTAGATATTTAAAACACGTCTGTTTAAAAGAGGTGTCGTCTGCATAAAGAATAAAGAAAGTTGCAAAAGTCCTCTACTTCTTTGAAACTCTGATTTGGTCTCCACCACCACCTGAGGAACTCTTTTACTAACACTTTAAATTCAAAGCCTCGTCACAGGTTCAGTCCGTCTCTGATATTTGACGGTGTTCAGGGAGTTCTTAAAGTTTCTGCACTTCAAAACAAAACCATCAGAATGAGCAGAAACAGCAAAATGAACATCCATCAAATGAAAACAAAGAGTTAAAAACAGAGAACACAGAGCAGAGTGAATACTCTGTGTGATTGTGAACACGTCAGATCTATTTAAAGCCACCTTTCATGGTGAGTTGGTGTGATTAGAAACACTCTTTAAACACGACCTGTGTGTTAAAGTCAACATATGACAGATATATTAAATCTGCTGCAGTTTAAACCCGACACAGAGTTCATGAAGGTCTGATGAACTCCAGCCTTGAGATGGATGAAGATGTTTGCTCACATATTTTTAGTTCAGCCTTCTGTGCTTCATTGATCAGCGGCCCTGGAGCTGAGAGTGCGGCGTGTTGCAGTGATTTCAGTTTCTTGATGATTTACTGCGGCGCTGCTCTCCACAGACGACACATCACGCTTATTTAAATGTATTACTCGCACTGAAAGCTCCTTTAATGTACGAGAGAGGCGGCACAAGGTGACTCTTCCTCCTGCAGCAGACGGACATGGAGTGGAAAAACATCAGCACTCTGCCTGGTCCTCCTCTCGTCTCCTGACTGAGACGTGCAGCTCTCATCTCTGACAGAGAGACCACATCAAAGGTCTGCTCTGATGATAATCCTCCTCCTCCTCCTCCTCCTCCTCCTCGTCGGCCTGCAGCGGGACCATCAGGCCTCTCTCTTTACCCTCCCCTGAACTGACCTCACCTCCACCTTTCCTCTCGCTTCAGCTTTCATCCACATCTGACGGGCTCAGTGGGCTTCTTTCAATAATTCAACAGGTGTGGAGGCCTCCTGTGACGCCGAGCGAGGCCTGACTGAACTCAGAAACAGGAATACAGGGAGGGGGGAAGCCAGCCCTGAGCAGAACAATGAAGTGTTTGCATGCAAAGACACTTTAACTGCAATGATTGAGATCTCCTCGGTGCGTCTGGAACATCTGCTGGTTTTGGTTTCTGCTCACACTCCTGATGCCTCAGATCTAACTTCCAAAAACTCTTCTCTGAACCCGACAGGCAGAGAATTGTATTTGAATTTGAAGCTGTGTCCTTCTGAGCATGAAGGATGGACTCATTCAAAGGCCTCCAGGTACAAAAACTACATTCAGTGAGAGCTGTAAGAGCCCTTGTGCAGATCTGAGTCTTTATGCATGTTGATGAAACTCTTTCAGTCTGTCAAACCAAATATCTGCACCAAGGTGAGTGAAAACTGAGCAGCAAGCTCTGGTTTGAAAATATGAAGCCCTTGCTGAAGTGCTAAAAACTGCAGTTCATCAAGTGTCCACTAGAGGCTGGCTGCAGAACCACCAGAAACCACATACACACCCATTCAAAGAAGACGATCTTTACAGCAGAAATAAACATGTTTACAGCCTGGTTCAAAAAAACGTTAAGGTTTAGTTTTACATTTTGTGTAACTTGTTATTTTTGAAGATATCAAACTTACAAGTTTTGCCCAAATATGGGCGTGGCTGACTTGATTGACAGCCGGGCCCGCCTCTTTACCTCACACTAGCTCACTCAATCGAGCAAATACATCCATAATGTTCAACTGCTGCTTGTTTTCTTTCCCTCTTGTAACTTTAAGATGTAGCAGAAGTACCTTATGTGTCCCTTCAAAATAAAAGCATGCTTTGAAAAAAAGTAATTGAGGCGTAAAGCTACAAAAAAGCATCATCAAGAACAGTTTTATGACAAACTCTAACCGTCTAAAGCTCCAACATAAACTGGGTGTATACACCTTTAACCCTTAAAGACTTAGACCATCTTTGGGGGGCGCCAGACTCTCCTGAATTTATTTTGAATATGCTAAATGTGGTATCAATGGGAAGCACACATTTAAGAACAAGTAGCCGCCGGCGGCTGTCGGTCTTTAAGGGTTAAATGAAGTGTGTGAAAGTCGTGAAGCAGCATCATGAATCATGTCGGGTATCATCACGTCCCCGGTCTTCCTCCCTGAAGTCTTACCTGATGTGAAAGTTCTGGATGTTGACATTCTTGTACGGCGCGGTCTTCCTCTGGCACCACAACAGGAGGCCCTCTTTGGCAGACGTCTCTGCAGGCGGAGAGAGAGAGAGAGAGAGAGAGAGGGGAGAAACTCTCAGGCTTTTACTTTGACAGCCTCTCTGCTAATCCCTGTTTAGTGCTGGATTAAGTGGAGGTGGTGTGAATGGGAGGCATGTGTGGTTGCTATGATGCGTTGTGCTTCCTCGTTGGACGCTGGGAGGTTTTGTAAAGAGAAGTTTAAAACGCAGAGGAAACCCAAATCTGAACAATGACAGCCGACGACTCCCTGCAGTTAAATTGGATTACTCTATAAGTGCTTTATGTACAGTGTGTTCGCCACGCAGAGGAGCAGAGCATCAACATGAACGCTCTCACAGTGACAGAGCAGTCTCTGAGATGAGTGTGCATTAACTCTGTCTGTATGAAGCAGAAACACTCACAAAGACCCCAGACAGCAAGTCCATGAAATGGGTTTTCAGTTGCAAATGAAGACAGTGAGCAGAACTCCTTTCACTCTCTCTCTCTCTCACACACACACACACACACATGCTCGCTGTACCTTCCACTGAAATGTCTTGGATGGCGAAGCGGAGGATTATGGTCCAGATCATTCCCAGGGTCATCTTAGCGTTGCCGTCTACGATCTCTGAAAGAGAAGAAGAAACATGATTTATGAGACTTCAGGATTCACACGTTCATCACC